>NW_015176496.1:294511-344381 GCF_001447785.1 Gekko japonicus | reverse complement strand
AATAATAATAATATACTTTATTGTCATTGTACATAGTACAACGAAATTAAGATGCAATTAAGAGACACACAGAGAAAAATTAATCAATAAATTAATTAAATTTGCTCATTGAAATAATAGGAGAGGGGTAGGCTCCACCCCAGTGTCTTGCACCTTTAACTGAGACTTGATTTATGGAAATGGGAAGTTGAAGCTTTTCTTGACACACATCTCCTAGTAAATATCATTTTACTAAGCATCTGTTAAAGTGGCAAGGAATTTTTTTGTCCAGGTTGTGGGCAACCTTACGTGTCAGAAATCTGGGTAACGTGGATCTGGGGTGTAGGGGTGATACAATGGCCTCCCCATACTGAGTTCATTCCCATATTTTCCATGCTGTCACAAAAGTATCCAAATTGCTTTGAGCAGTAGCCCCTAGGAAATGCACACAGGTTATTCGCCCCAAGTTCAGTGCCTTTGAGAAGTGTCCCCCCCACACTTCCCTACAGCATTGTGGTACATTCGTGCACCTCTCAGGATTTCTACAGCTTTTCTCCGATCTTTTCCAAACCTGTTTTACTTTTGAGGAAGATTGCAGTAAAGCCTAGTTGGCTGCTGTGTAGGTGGGGAAATTCAGATTTTCCGGCCCAAGTAGCAGCCATTTCCCCAGACCCTGACATCGCAGCAGCCCTTTCCTCCCCTCCATCACTGGGGGGCTTTTTTGAAAAAAATCAGCAACAGAATATTGTTATATTGATATACTGTTATAACAATATGTGTAGCAGCTTCTCGGAATTCACAGCTTTCATTCAAAAAAGATAAGTCTTTATCCCCCTCTCTTGCAGAGAAATAAGGGGAAAAGGCATATCTTTGCTACTGAAAAGCCTACAGACTTACTTTTAAGAAAATGAAAGCTGAGAATTCAGACAACTTGCTACACCTGTAGTTACCAGGGCTATTTTGGGGCAGGAACGCATAGGAACGGAGTTCCGGCTGGCGCCTGAGTTGGCCACGCCCAGCAGGAACTCATTAGCATAATAGGCCACACCTAACAGTAGAAACTCATTAGGATTGGCTACATTAGGGGTGTGTGGCCTAACATGCAAAGAAGTTCCTGCTACAAAAAAAGCCCAGGGTTTTGACAACAAAGTAAACAGAATAAGAAGCAAAAGGTGGGTGTGGCTGGATGACCACATTTCTGGTAACATGGGAGTGTGGCTTAATATACTTAAGAGTTTCTGCTGGGTGTGGCCTATTATGCTAATGAGTTCCTGCTGGACTTTTTCTACAAAAAAGCCCTGGTAGTTACAATAGTATATCACTATGATGATATTCTAGTGCCATTTTTAAAAAACTGAAAACTCCCTGGTGGACCAGGGGAAAGGGTAACGGAGATGGGCAGGGAAACCTTGGGGAAACCAGAGGTCATTTTGGGGGGGAACGCAGGGGAACACAGTTCCCCCGGGTGAGGTGCAGGGGGCGGGGCACATGACGAAGCCCCGCCCCGCTTCCAGCCCTCATTCAGCCAGGAGGAGGCAGGAGAAGAGGGAGGGTAAGTTGCTTCCTCCCCGCCTCTCCCCACCCCTGCCTGCCTGGGGCCAGGGAGGGCCTTGGCGGGGCTTCCTCGCACTCCCGCTGGCCTTGCAGGTCTACCACCGGGCCCCTGATGTCAGGGGGTGTGGCATATGCTAATGAGTTATGCTAATGAGTCCCCCTAGCTCTTTTTCTACGAAATGACCCCTGGGGGAAACCTACCATGTGGAACCCCCTTGCTGCTGTACTTTATCTGCAGCCACACCAGCAGTGGGGAAACCATAAAATCCCATCCCCATGTGGAAGAATTAGTGACTTCTTAGAAATCCGGTGTGGATCTACACTTTTGATGGCACAGAGTTGCCCATGTTCTTGAGCCTAGCTACAAAAAAATCAGTACAAATAATATAGCAATATTCCTACTCACAAAGTCTTTGGTCATTCTAGTTTTTTAGACTGCCTTTCTAACCAGCTTTTACCCAGGCTTTCATTAGGATGGGATTGCTTTTAATTTTCATAAGGAATGTTCAGGTCTTTTGCAAGGACACAGAAACACACACACAGTTCCAGTTTCACATAGAGATTTAAATTTTATAAATAAAAATAGGTTATTTAGAAACACAATCTAGCAATAATTACACTGCAGTATATGCAAACAAAAATTATGCAGTGTTAAATGTATATATGGATTAATGCCATCCTGATAAAGTTTGCATTCTAGAGTATAACCAAGAATGTCAATCTTCAAGTAATTTTGTCAGAATTATTCCTCATAAAGTACATTACTTGATTCATCAATGGTATGTTCCATATTCCATCAAATCACTCAGATATGTAGGACACTCCTACTTCCCCCCCCAACATATAACTCTATACAATTTCATTGCCTTGATCAACTTTATGATTCATTTCAAACCAACATTATTAATGATATCTGAAAGAGGAATATCTTAGGGCCAAGCTGTAATAAACAACTAGTCATAGCAGACTGAGAATCATAATCCAGAATGTCTGTAAATGAGGGCAGGTCCAAAAACATGCACAACATCTGCATGTTCCAAATGGCATCTCCATCATAAATCTACTGAATATCTATATGTACATCGTAACCGGTAGGGGATGAGAGATCACTGGAACGGAATCTTTAAAAACCTGTTCACATTAAAAAATAACAGTGGGGAAAATTTAGGAATTTAGGAATTTTCCCCTTTCCTAGAGGCTAAAATTCTGATAATGTTCAATTGTTTGGTCTTCAGATAGGTAACTGCCAGTTTGCTTATTGTCTATATATATTATATATAACAATTATATATTGTTTATATATTCCTTTATTTATTGGTCAAAAATAATCTTGGGGCAGAATTCAGTCCTAGTATAAATCCTTTCATTTCACTGGAACATTGTTTTCATTCATGAATATTGCATTATGTCAAATGTTACCTTGATGGAGAAAGTATCGTATAATGACAGTAAAAGGCAGAAATAAACATTCAGATATGGGAGATGCAAACATGAATAACCATGGGCTGGACAGTTTCAGAGGGTAGCCGTGTTGATCTGCAGTAAAAGAGCTAGATTCAAGTCCAGTAATACCTTAGAGACCAACAAGATTTTGAAGGTATGTTTTTGTGCGAGTCAAAGCTTTGTATCTGATGAATGGAGCTTTTACTGTAAAAAGCTTATTCCCCCCAAATCTTGTTGTTCTCTAAGGCAGTACTGGTAGGGTTGCCAGCTCTGGGTTGGGAAATACCTGGAGATTTGGGGGGTGAAGCCTGAGGAGGTTGAGGTTTGAGGAGAGGAAGGACTTCAATGGGGTATAATGCCATAAACTCCACCTTCCAAACAGCCATTTTCTCCAGGTAAACCAATCTCTGTTGCCTGGATATCAGTGGTAACCAGTGTTCCCTCTAAGCTGAGTGAGTGTGAGCTAGCTCACAGTTTTTTAGCCTCTGGCTCGCACATTTTTTTCTTAGTTCAGGAAAGATGGCTCCAGAGCAGACTAATTTATGCAGTAGGCAAATCGCTTGCTCACAACTTTAATGCCAGTAGCTCACAAAGTAGAATTTTTGCTCACGAGACTCCACAGCTTAGAGGGAACATTGGTGGTAACCTTGGGAGATCTCCAGCCACCACCTGGAGGTTGGCAACTAGGGTTGCCAGGCCCCTTGGACCTGCCAGTGAGAGGTGGGGGTGAATTTACCGGGAGTGAGGAGGAACTGAAAAAATGAATGCGATGTGTCTCCGTGATACCTGACAGTTACTTAGACATGTCAGGGACGTCAGGGGGGACGTTCTGGTTTTTGGCCAAAACTCTGTGGTAGAATTCGCTTCTATCATAGAGTTTTGCCAAAAAATAGAGTGTCACCCCTCAATGTCCCCGATGTGCCTTTGTCATTTCCGGGTCACATAGGCATGTCATGTTTAATTTCCACGATCTTCCCTGCAGCAGAGAAGTGGGCCCCCAAATCGGGGGAACCCCGCCCTGTCTGGCATCCCTATTGGCAACCTAAGCTATTGGACTTAAATCTAGCTTGTGCTAAATTACAGTGGTAGTGATCAGGGAAGAAGCGAGAGGATTTTGAAAGGAAGAAAAGGGGAGCAGAAGAAAGGTCTCAAAGCAAGAGGTCTGGTGAATTTCTAGAAGTGTCTAATTAGAGTTCAGACTCTGGAATTTGGCTTTGCCTCCACATCAGGAAGAACAACTGTTTTACAGGTGGGGCCTTCTAGCATGATCCAAACAGCAAACATGTTCCCTGGGCCTCCTTTCTCTGCTTGTCACGACATTTCAAAAAACTCCCCCCTCCCAAGTTTGATTTTCATTTGGAAGGTGGCACAAATGTTTTATTTTAAAATTTCTTCTAGCTGGCAAAATGATTTGTTTCTGTGACGTTTGTGATAGCAATGATAACAGTAATAAATATAATGAGGTTCATTGAAAGTCGCCATGCTTATCTTCTGTTTGGTTTGGTTATTTAAGACACAAATACGCAGCTCATCCATCTTCAAAATGGAACATTTGATGGAGTATTAAATTTGATGACTCAGTGCCAGTCTCTTTGTTTGTTAGTTTTAATATACCACATTAAAGTGTTCATTAATAAAGTGTCACACAATGCGGCTTTGATTAGGGCTTAAAAGGTTAATGGCTTGATATACACCCCTGATCTCAGAAGGTAGTTCATGACAAACGGGGGGGGGGGGGGAATAAAATAAAAAACCTCTCTTTGAAATTCAAACAGCAGGCCGTTGGGGTTGTCTATTTCTCGGCCAGATACTATGCTTCATAAATGATTTCAAAATAAAACAGAAACCTCTGGTGGCGATCTAAATTCATAATTTCTGGTAGGCCCCCAGTGAGTGGGTCCCCTTGTGAGCTTTCAGCTAAACAGGTCTCTTGATCTCATTTGTGGGAACCATTGCCTTTTATAGAGGGAGGGAGCACTTCTTCTATAACTGTAACCTCGCTTTTCCAAGAAACTGCATATCTAGGGAAGCCAGTCTTCAGGTTGGATCTGGGGATCTCCCAGAATTACAGCTCATCTCCAGACTACAGACATCAGTTCCCCTGGAGAAAATGGATGCTTTGGAGGGTGTACCCCACTGAGGTCCCTGCCTTCCCCAAGCTCCACTCCCAAATCTCCAGGAGTTTTCCAGTATGGAGCAGGCAACGGTACCCCCCACTCTCTGCCAGCAGCCAAGGGGGAACTGTAACCCCCCCCCTTTCACAGAGCTGCCTGTTCATATGTGGCACATCCCCTTCCTGAGGTACAGCTTGGCAAATTCCTCAATATTTGGAGGCAAGGCCTGGGGAGAGCAGATTTTGTGGAAGGGAGGGAGTGCAGCAGGAAAGTGATTCCATAGAGTCCACCCTTTGACGTTGCCATTTCTCCAGGAGAATTGATCTCTATAGTCAGCTGTAATTTCAGGAGAACTCCAAGTCCCACCTGGATGCTGGCAACCTTACTTGGGATTCCAGCAAGTGTGAACCAGATGTTATATTGAAAATGGTGGCATCTATGCTGCGGCAAAACATGCCTGCTCTAGCCTACAGGCCCCATTTCTGCCCTGCGCTCCTTGGTTGTTCTTACACCTGGAGAGGCTTCTCTCTGTATCTCTCTCTCTCTGTGGTAACTGCTGCCACCACCTGACCTTTGCATGGGATTGCCCACTGGGAGGGTCAGAACTCTCAGCTTCCCTTCCAAGTTGTGAGGCCTTGTCTCTGTGTCTCTCACTGCCCAGTGCCTGGTCACCAAGGGGACAGTTTACTGTCTTGGATGCCCCTGGAGGAATAGCCACTTGCTAACCACCTGGCACTCCTTTTTAAAATAGAGCATTGAAGATGGTGGAGGTATATGTGGTACAGAGAACCATGGCCAGCATCAAAAGTTTAAAGTATTTATTAAAAATAAAATGTTACAAGCATACTTTTAGCACCGCACCAAATTGAGCAAGGGATACAAAAGATACAGGTAAAATGTGAATCCTGTGTCCCTTTCTCTACACATGCCCTATCAGACAGACTCTTTAGTTTAGGAATTCTAGCTCTCTACAGATTTGTCATTACCTTGAAGATCTCTCCAGCTCTTGAGGTGAGAACATGGTGAATGGCTGTCTTTCCAGTGGAGAGGTTTGTGTGCACTCTTGGACACAGCACCCCAGGAAAAGAGACCTCCTTCCTGTTGCAAGGAGGATTCATCATATCTGTTTCTCCTCCCACTGACCAGATCATGCCAGGTCACAGAAGCGTTTCCTGGAGATTTCCAGGAATCCAATTCCTGAAGACTTTCTAGAATTCTATTCCTCCAAAACTCTGTTCTCTGCTTGGAGAAGGGGAAGAGCTTGAGCCACCCATTATCTCTCCAGCTAGATCTATTAGCATTTGAATGAAGGTGAGCTGAGGTGCATCTGGAAAGCCACTTCTCCCCTCCCATGCCTGTTAGCCTCGGGGGAGGGGGACACTGTTAAAACACAAAGTGGAGGTTTGGCTCATCTCAAACCTCCCAGAAGAAAAAAAATACATTTCTTCACACCTGCAAAAAAACACTCCAGTGTTGTGTAGTAGTTAGAGGATCTGGGAGACGCAGGTTCAAACCTCTACTCTGACATGGAAGCTTGCTGGGTGACCCTGGGCCAGTCACACACACTCAGCGAATCTACTTCAGAGGTTTGTGAGAAGAAAACTGAAGGAGAGAAGAAGGATGTAAACTTGGATCCCCAGTGGGGAGAAAGGCAGGGCATAAATGAAGTAAATACACAAATAAATAAGTAAACGATGTCATGGAATGCTGAAGCAAATGTGTCAAGACTCTGCCACCCAGTATCCAAATTAGAACAGCTGCCTTGGATAGCATCAAAACTTTCTCATAAAAAGTGTATATCCAGACTGAAAGACTGGTAGAACACATGCTGTGTATGTTGCAAGAGCCCAGGTTTTGTAACAGACCTTTGCAGTCAAACGTATAGTGGTTATAGCATTACGCAAAGAGTTAGGAAACCTAGGCCCCAATCCTCACTCTCTGGAAGCTCACTCAGAGACCCTGGGCCAGTCACTCTCACTACGATTAACCTACCTTACAGGGTTGTTGTGAGTATAAAATAAGAACATAAGAACATCAGAGAAGCCAATGTTGGATCAGGCCAATGGCCCATCTAGTCCAACACTCTGTCACACAGTGGCCAAAAATACCAGGTGCCATCAGGAGGTCCAGTCGTGGGGCCAGGACACTAGAAGCCCTCCCACTGTTGCCCCCCCCCAAGCACCAAGAATACAGTGCATCACCTGCCCCTGCCTGAGAGTTCCTATCTATATCTTGTGGCTAATAGCCACTGATGGACCTCTGCTCCATACGTTTATCCAGTTCCCTCTTGAAGCTGTCCATGCTTGTAGCTGCCACCACCTACTGTGGCAGTGAATTCCATGTGTTAATCACTCTTTGGGTGATGAAGAAGGGGAGAATGACATTGTAAACTGTTCTGGGTTCCCATTGGGGAGAAATTCAGGGTATAGATATCTAAATAAATAAAATCCCAAGTAGCTGATTTGAAGGGCCTTTCTATGCCTTGAAACTCTAGTGCGCTAGCACTGTTCAACATACATGCTTCTGAGCAAGGGCGACCAATGGTCTTACTAGGAAAAAGGCAGATTCACAGATTCATAGAAGTTGTTCTAGGACCTCTGTTGCTGTTTTCATTTTAGCTGTGATTTGTAATCTTCTGCTGTAGTTTCTTTAGTGTCTTCAGGCTGAATTTATTAGGGTGAGGCCTCCTGAATATTCTGAAACTGAGACTGCAGGCTGGGTAGCAGATAAAAAGAAATCTTTTGGGAGGGAGGAGAAGATAAAGGCTTGCCATTCCCCCCTCTTTTAGACCACTACATTTGACCCTTTGAAGAGAAATACCTCTCTCGGCAAAGTCATGGGTGAAGGTAAGTAGTTTTAAAGGAGATTTGTTATTCAAGCTGCTTCTTGGCGGTGAGCAGGTAGTAAAACCAATGACTCCAGCTTTGAATGGGAGACAAAGCGTTTCCATAGGGAACGACACAGGTGACCAGTTGTATCATTTCCTGAGCAAATACAAGGTTTTCTATTGAACAGAGGGCAGTTCCCATGTTAGAGAAAAAAGAAAAAATGCTTAGAAAAGAACCCACCAAAGGTTATATGGCTGCAATCGTATCCAAACTGAAACCACTTGCTGTCAGTTTACTGTTGTCAATATCTTGTTAAATTGCTTCG
Organism: Gekko japonicus; assembly: GCF_001447785.1. NCBI lineage: Eukaryota > Metazoa > Chordata > Lepidosauria > Squamata > Gekkonidae > Gekko > Gekko japonicus. The sequence goes on along the minus strand of NW_015176496.1, from coordinate 336,138 downwards.
GTGGAATCCGTAAAATTGGCAAAAGTTACCAGGAAATCCAGAGAGGAGGTAAAAGGGAGATGACTCTTCAGAACAGAGCTGTTTTTTTTGGGGTGGTGGTGGTGGTTGTGTGAAGGGCTGGTTTAAAACAAGAATTAAATATTCATGTTATTTATGACACTTTTTACATCTTTTTTCATGTTATTGATTTTGAAAAGTTTCCTGCAGTCATATGCATCCCTCCTGTATAGTTAATCATGCCATCATGTCCAGGGCTGTATTTAGTTAGAGGAAAATAAAAAATAAAGTAAAGGTAAAGGTTCCCTTGCTCGAAAGCCAGTCGAGTCCGACTCTAGGGTTGCGGTGCTCATCTCCGTTTCCAAGCCGAAGAGCCAGCGCTGTCCGAAGACGTTTCCGTAGTCATGTGGCCGGCATGACTAAACACCAAGGTGCACGGAACGCTGTTACCTTCCCACCGAAGTGGTACCTATTTATCTACTTGCAATGTCTTGCTTTCGAACTGCTAGGTTGGCAGGAGCTGGAACTAGAGATGGGAGCTCACTCCGTCATGCGGCAACTCGGGTCTCGAACTGCTGAACTAACGACCGTCCACAGCCTGCAGTTCAGCGTCTTAACCACTTGAGCCACCGCAGCTCCAAATAAAAATAAAAAAATAAAAATCTCATAATTCATACCTTGATTGATTCCACACATTATATTTCTGGGCTTTTGCCTTTTCAACTAACTGGACTTTCTTTTTTTGTAGTCATTTTATTATATTCACCTTACAGGAGACAAGAAGAAGGGACGGCCAAAAACAGAAAAGAGCTGAGGCCTCCAACAGATCCTCAAAAGAAGAACTGTATTTTTAAGATAAACATTGCCCCATGTGTTTCAGTAACAGTCTTCCCCTGGGCCAAAGGGCTTGTGAGTACAATTCTTTTAAAGAATAATGTACATGACCATCAATGATGAGAGGGTGGTGGTGGAAATAAATGGAAAAGAACCGCCCTCTGCTAAAATCACAAATCAGCAATATCCAGATTACATTTAGTAGAGCATTCTAATCGAATATTAATGTGTAATTAACAAATAAATACACCTTCCCTAAAGCTCCAAACACCTCCCACATGTGTGTTTGAATTCTCTCTCTTCAGACATCCTTATTCAAAAATGATGCATTGCTGGACTTGCAAGGAGAGTCACAGGAAGGGGAAAGAGGGAGAGCGAGAGAGCAGACATTTTGTCAAGCCTCTCATCAGGCAAGCTAAGGAAGCCTAGCCTTGGTGACAGTCCACCTACGTTTAAGACAGAATAATATTGCGTATGGTATCCATGTTACCAACAGTCTGTGAAGGAGTGCTTTTAAATATAAAAGCTTCAGTTGCTGAGGCACAGCTAAATGAACACATGCCCGGCCCAAACCTGTCTGTAGGGCAAGAAAACAAAGCAGGGAAAATGTGCCTCCCCCAGTCTGGTTCATTGTGGTCTCTCAAAGACACTTCAAAGTAAATTACGTAAACCAGCTTTTCGGCATCTGCAGCTGCTTAGCTTACAATGTCACGTGGGCTCTGCTGTTTGAAGTTAATGGATTTGTCTGATAGAAAGTCGAAATGTGTGAGGAGTCCACCTTGGATCTGTTATGTAACATGCTGCTAATATCTTTCCATCCTAGCATGTCATATGAAAAGAATGATTATTATAGAGTCGCGGGGAGATTAGTGTGTATCGCATAGGGGAAGCAGATGTGAAGGAGCTCAAATTTCAAGGCCCGTTTTCTTCATCAGGAGAGGCCCAAGGCTCTGAGCTTGCTGCTAACTCTTTCTTGCCAATTCACACTGGTGTGTTTTACGGCCCCAATGGTATTAGCAGACCCAAAGAGGAACGTCTCTGACTCCAGTTCATGAATCAGAACTAGTAAAAATAGTCATTGTTCAACCATTTAACTCCTCTGTAAAATCTGCTCAGGTACCTTAAAGACTAACAACATTTATTTCAGCATGACCTTCTGTGAAACATAGCTCGCTTCCTCAGTTGCACAGAAGCATCCATCCATAGGCTGGGTATTTAACCAAGCCTCTGGACATACACTTCTGTGCATCTGAAGAAGTGAGCTCCAACTCACAGAAGCTTATATTGAAGTTATTGTGGTCGGTCTTTAAGGTGCCACCTGACCCCTGTGTAACTTTGCTGCACCAGACTAAAACAGCTTTCCCTCTGGAATTATCATGTTAATCTAACATGATGCTAGTTCCCGGGAACCCACAATTTCTTCCTAAACATCTAGAGTTGCCTTTTGATTTACAGGAAGAGCTTATATGCAGGCTTCAAAGTGTGGCATTCCAGAATAATTGTTACTTCCACAAAAATCTACAGGCCATTCATTTCTTCCCAGAAGAATGACACACTGACAATCACTGGAAGCTCAATGGGAGACCATTTGAGGGAGCCAAAATCTGGATGGTAAACTGTTTCCTTGTGATTTTGGACACTGGCCATTAACAGCTTTCAAATGAGATTCATATTTCTTTGCAGTCATAGGCACCCACTGGGTAAGTCTTTCATACAATATTCTTCTGAATCTTTAGCTATTGACACGCTGAAGTGCAGGGCCAACTGCAAGCACTGGAAAATATTGGATAGTCTCCAAAAGACATTGGGTGGAGGCACTGAAGAATATTGGACAGTCTCCAAAAGGCCGTGGTTGAGGGCATTGCAGAACAGTGGAAGTCTCCAAAAGGCGGTGGTTGTAAGCACTGGAAAATACCGGACAATCTCCAAAAGACAGTGGTTGGTGGCACTGGAGAATACTGGATAATCTCCAAAAGGCAGTGGCTGTGAGGGCAGTAGATCAGATTTGCTGTCTGGTTTGTTATCCATGCGGCATCAGTCTAGTTGAGAAATGTCCATTTTGCTTGGCTGATGGAGTCACATTTTACTGTTTAAACTCAGGCACAATAAATACTGCAGTTTAAAAGGGAAGAAATGCAAGAAATAACCTGGAAAGGTAAGCTAGACTCCCAGTGCCATGTTTGCTGCATTACTGAAAATGTATGAACATCATTTACAATCCAGCATGTCCTGTATTTTGCCACTACATTTAATATTTGAGAGTCAAACCGGTCAAGATATTGGCAACCTTAATGGACTGTACACTCTGCTTTGGATTGAGCTGTTAGTTTAGCGTCTCTGAAGGACACTTTTTGTACATGGGACCAACCAGACTGAGGTTTATCATCTGAGTTCTAAGTAGGGTTGTCAATTTTGGATTGGGAAACTCCTGACAATTTAGGAGTGGAGTCTGAAAAGGGAGGAAATTCAGCAGGGAGGTGATGCCATAGACACCACCCTCCGAAGCTGCCATTTTCTTCAGGAGACCAGTTGTGATTCTGGAAGAACTCCAGTGCCCACCTGGAGGTTGGCAACTGTACTTCCAAGGACCCCATTACATGTTATATAGCAGTTTCTTGTAGGTCTGTTGGCAAAAATGAGGAAAAATTTCCTCCTGCTGTACTGATGAGCAAAAACGTCAACTAAAGAACGTTTTGCCACCAAGTAGGCTCACTGTTGATATACTGAAATATGGGCAATTACTTTCAAATCGTTCAGCTATTAGGGCTCTCAAGAAACCACTAAAAAGTTTTAGAACTTATAAAGAGCTTTTCCAAATAGCTTCTTGGAGAACTAAGTGGAACACTAAACGGGAAGTAATAAAAATGACCGTGGGAGCCTGGAAGTAAAGTTAGGCCATGATCCAAAAAAGGCCTGGCTACCCAAATATTTGATAGTTTCCATTACAGAAATTGCCTTCACAATATCTCAAGCTGGCGATTTCCCTTTAGACATTCTCACGGCAAATCTTCAGCAAGCTTTAAGCATTTATCTCTGCCCCAAGTTTGTGTAACAAGAATGTATAAAAAGGTGTTCTCAAGGGCTGTCCTTCCCCCAGGGGGCATTCCACAATCATTTGTGGAGGAGCTGGGGCTCAGAGGCTGAGCATCCGCTTTGCCTGGTAGAAGATCCCAGGTTCAATCTCCAGCAGCATCTCCAGCTAGAAGGACCAGGTAGCTAATATTGACCTTGATATAGACCAGGGGTGGTCAAACTTGCTTAACGTAAGAGCCACATAGAATAAACGTCAGATGTTCGAGAGCCACAAGATATAAACAAATATCACAGACACGTTTTATTTAAAATATGCAAATTTGCTTTTCATTAACATTAAATGGGACTGCCAAAAACAAAAACAAAAGGGGTAAAAACAGATATTGATAATTATATTTATTTGTCCAGTGATGTTTATTTGTTTGCTGATGATGTTTATTTGTCTAAAAGAGACAAAGAGAGGTGGAAAGAAAGAGAGAGAGAGAAAGGTGGAAAGAAAGAAAAAGTAGAAAGAAAGCAAATAGATGGGGAGAAGGAGGGAGGGAGAGGTGAAAAGAAAGCAACTTTAAGTGTATCCTCTAAGCCCCCTCCTTGCCCCCACGCCGGCTGGCTTGGCGAAGGGATTTAAAGAGACAAATGCCTTCTCTAAGCCAGCAGGTGGGGGGGGGGCTTTGAGAACACATTTAAAATTAAAGTTGCTTTCTTTCCCCCCCTCCCACCTCAAGCCTATCCATGGAGGGGAACACTGGCTAGGGAAGGGAAGACTGATCGGGGAGGCATGCCTCCCCTTTGCATCCCCAGCTGTCCTGCCAAGGAGCCACACAATATGTGTGAAAGAGCTGCATGTGGCTCCCAAACTGTAGCCACCCCCTTTACAGAGTGATTTCCCACAAGCAGCTGCACCGCCCTCGCTCTTCCCTTCCCCCAACTGTATTCGTCAATTTCCCACGACTTGCTGCGTGGCTGCATTTTAACCCGGATCTAGAAGACGCGGGGGAAATCGGGGGCTGCTGCGGGTCAAAATGTGGCTGTGCAGCAAGTAATGGGAAACTGACTAATACAATCGGGGGAAAGGGAAGAGCAAGGGCGGCGCAGCTGCTTGTGAGAAATCGGTCTCAGACTATATGTGTTTTCAAATGTCAAACTCCAAACCTGTACAAAAGAACCTCAAAAATGTCCTTCTTCAGCCTATGCTTATTTGAACTTTTTTTTACAGAAGAGATTTCATTTTGCTTTGAGGTAGAACTGAATCCTACACAAACCCAGCAATGTGGACAAATGTGCTATGTAGGCTGCAGTTACTACATTTAGGACTTGTGGTGATGAACAAGACAGACTAGGCTTGGCATTATTAATTATTTAAATTCATTTATTAATTCAACACCTTTCTATCCCACCTTAACTCCTTAGACTCCAGGTGGGAGATATCATCGTTATTTGCCCAATATTTTTTTACTTGGAAATCAAAGTATTTTGGCTAATGTTTTAAAAACCTTAAAAAAAATATTCTGGTTACCATTCTGACATTACATGTTTTTATCTTCACATACATAACCTCATATACTGACAGTTCAATTCCAAGCAGAGTTACCCCCTTCTCATCCCACTGACCACACCACATGAGTCATCATAAAGCACTTTTTTTTTTGCAGTATCTTTTAAGAAATATTTATTTTGAATTTCCATTCTGTTTAGGTATGCACACCAGCACAATGGTCTTATTTTAATAGATGTATCAATAGATGCAAGCAAATATAATGCATCATGTTCATTTCACCCTTTTAATTATATATTTGCAGTCATCAGACTATTTGTCCGTGGGATTATCCCAGAACTGCATGGCTTTTGAGAGTCACAGGCTAAAATGCAATGCTCTTATTAGGTAAATAGGAAACACTAGTGGCATTTTGTTGGAATAACCAAATAACTATCCTTGGCTGCATGGCTCAATTTGATTTTTGTGGGTGATCAGCATGAACACTGACCTTTGCCTTCTTCAGTGATCTTTGCCTCCTCTGCAAAGTTCATGAAGAGGTCACAGAGCTGCATAGACTTCCTCTGTTGTGTGTGCTACACTAATGCATGTTTCCCGATCAGTGACTTGATACGATGAACCCTTTCAAAGATTTCCCAATAATATTCATATGAAAGCTTCAAAAGAGACTACACTAATAATTTCTAGGATCTATTATGAATGCAGTGGATTAATATTTTCAGATATGCTTCTCATTGGCAATTTCCTTTGCCTTAGGTTTCACCATGGATCCGTTCAAATGCATGCATTGCAGTCATACCAGGCTAAAGGGATTAGTACAACTGGAAATAATTTCTTTTCCTTTTTTAAAAAAAAAAATGTTAGCATGACAGTATCACCCGAACAAAGCTAATCTTGATTTCTGTTTGTCAGATCCACATACAAGAAAGATTTCACTGGTCTTTAGTTCTTTAGATCCTGTCTGATCCTTGCAACAACAACGAAAAATGATTCCCTGTGCATTCCGTAGATCCCCTTCACACATAAATCTTTGTTTCTCTTGCTCCGCTCTTGTCACTGGGAGGAGGCGGACAGGGTATCTCACACAAGGTGCTCTGCTGACACTAGGAATCGCCCAGATGTTGGCTTCGGCATCCGAGCCAAGCGAGCCTGCCGCAACCTCTGCAGGCTTTAAATCTCAGTCTCCGCATCTCCTCCTATTTACAAACACCAAGAAGAGCTGTGAAATGGTGAAAAATGCAGCCGAGTCACTTTGAGAATGATTGTACGTGGTGGGTTATAACAATACTTTTCAAGACTGCAATCACTGGGTATATTCACACCAGGGGCTATTTATCTTGCAGATATACAGTCCGGGAAGTTCTTTGCTGCTTGCTAGCAAGCTTGTAGCAGAGAGAAGGAACCATCTCTGGGTTTGTCACCGGCTGTACATCACTGCAGCTGTGCCCTTTGATTACACAGAGGCCTCCTCTGGCCATTAATAACAGGAAGCACTTCTCTTTTTTTGGTCTGGCAAATGAATCTCGACACAGTCCTTGCCTAACACTTAGGCTAGGATTCCACAAGGTAGGATTAAAAGAGAGGACCAGTTTCTTCTGTATTTGCAATGGCTGTGTACAGGCTGATAACCTCTGGGGGTGTCAGAAAAGACCATATTGTGTGAGCATCCTAGCATTCCTCTATTTTGCACTGTCACAGAACATGAATGGTTAACTGTTCTGCAGATAAATACTAGCTGATTCCAAGGCTGCTGTTATTAATTGCTATACAGTATGCCTTTCCCGAATTCAGAGTACCTCGCGTGCATTATCTACAGAACGTACGGACCCTAAATAGTGTTCCCTCTAAGCTGAGTTAATGTGAGCCAGCTCATAGTTTTTTAGCCTCCGGTTCACACATTTTTGTCTTAGCTCAGGAAGGATGGCTCCAGTGCAAACTAATTTATGCAGTAGCCAAAGCGCTCGCTCACAATTTTAATGCTAGTAGCTCACAAAGTACAATTTTTGCTCACAAGACTCCACAGCTTAGACGGGGCATTGGCCCTAAAATGTACTATGGCTGCGGTCACACGGAGCAGTAGCCACGCTACTGCGATGGAAGATAGGCGGATTTTCCGGGCGCGATCTCACCGCCACATCTGGGAAGCGTAGAGCTCCCGTGGCGAACCCGAGGCTTCCCTCCGAAGATGCGCGGTTAAAAACTAGTACCGGAGGTACTAGTTTTTGGAAACCGCAGGGCAATGGCGGGCGTCTGACTGCGTTTCCGGTGGCATCAGGTGCCCGCCCATGGCCCACTGCGAAAAGGTTTTTTTCCCCCAAAGTCTCCAGGGATGCGCACAAGCACCCAACGGGGCATGCACATACTTCAGGTTAAAAAAAAAACACCCCTGTTTGCCGCGCCGCTTCTTTGGCGCGTCGTGTGATCGGCACCTCCCCCCTAACCATGGGACCTCAACGGGACCGCGAAGGGACGCCTGATCGCGCAGTCGCGCGTTATTTCGCTGTGGGGCAAACAGCCACGCCTCCTCCCTGCGATATACGGCCCGTGTGACCGGGGCCTTTGTTTTGTATAATCCTTCATTCCTTTCTGAATGTTCAGATAAATTTCCAGTCTGATCCAGCAAGGCTCTTCCAGTGTTCTTACTGCACGGAAAATGTGTGAATCAAAACAGTAAACATTTAAATAGCCTCTCTGCTTAACTAGCTGAATTTTTGTACCAAGACTCAGATACTGAAATGCCAGAATTACAGAGAGAATAGCTACAGCTGTAAACACAGGAAAGGAACATCAGCCAATGTGTTCTGACACTGAAATGCAGAAGCGAATGTGAGATCCAGATGTAGATGTGAGAACGTAGGAACATAAGAGAAGCCACGATGGCCGGTGGCTCATCCAGTCCAACACTTTGGGTCGCACAGTAGCCAAAACCCAGGTGCCATCAGGATGTTCACCAGCAGGACCAGAACTCCAGAAGCCCTCCCATTGTTGCCCTCCAACCACCAAGAATACAGAGGATCACTGCCCCAGACAGAGTGTTCCATCCAGAGGTGTCGAACTCATTTGTTATAAGGACCGGATCTGCAATAATTTTACTTTGTTGGGCGGGGCTGTGTAATGCCAGGTACTGGAGATTTAAGCTTTATAAATGACAAAGGCAAACCCAATTAACAATATTATTTTTTACTCAAAATACAAACAAAAGCAATTGATTCCTATGAGTGAAAGCAACTGATATACTGGCAATTAAAAAAAAAGCCCCAGTAAATGTATTTAATCACATGCAAGACTAGGTTTTTTTCCCAAGGGACACCATAAAAGGGGAGGGTATCTTACATTTTCATACAAATTATTTTTGTATATATAGCATTTTAAGGAGATGAGTCATCATCCTTGCACGTAAATAAGGTAGTTTTTCGGCACCCCCCACATGCCAAGCCTCAGCAGCTGAACACAGCTGTGATCCATCTTTCACTCTTTGTTTCCTCTCTTCCCCTGTTCTACCTCTGAGGATCTTGAGGAGGCACACCAGACGTCCCCTTCCCCCATCCCATCCCATCACCACCACCACCACAAACCCCATAAGGTAGTCCAGGCTGAGTGACCAGCCCCTGGTGATCCAGATGACAAGTTCCTGGCTCAGGAGGAGGGCGTGTGTGTCTGAACCTAGCTCTCCCAGACAATATTCCCTCTAAGCTGTGGAGTCTTGTGAGCAAAAATTCTACTTTGTGAGCTACTGGCATTAAACCTGTGAGCCAGTGACTTGGCTACTGCATAAATTAGCTTCCTTTGGACCCATCCTTCCTGAGCGAAGACAAAAATGCATGAGCTGGATGCTAAAAAACTGTGAGCTAGCTCACACTAACTCAGCTTAGAGGGAACACTGCTCCCAGATCCACAGGCCCACAGTCAGGATTTTGTGGCCTGTGGAGCAAAGTTTTTTTCTGGTGGGGCTGCCATTATTTTTCTCCCAGCCTCCCTTCTCCTTCATTTACACAATCCTCTTGTCCCACCGCGCCCCCCCCCCCCGGCAAACTTGAGGCCACTGTCGCAGCACAATACTTTCTTTCTGTGGGCGCCTAAGTGCAGGAGTGCTCTCCACACCAGCACTCTGCCTTGGCGCACCCCAGGACTGTGCGGCCCTTTCACCCTCCTCCTTCTCCTTTGCAGTGTCAGCCGTTGCGCTTGGCCTGGGCTCCGAGCAGGCGAGCAGGAGGAGGTGTCTGGACTGGTGGTGCCACCACCGCAGAGAGCCTTGAGCCAGGCCAGAGGTGCCTTGCTGGGGCTGCCTGGCTGGGCTGGGGCTGCTGCCGCCATGTTCCAGCTGCTGCCACTGCTCAACTTCAGCCTGCAGCAAGTGGCCGGTGTGTGAGAGATGCTGGAGGAGAGGGGTGATGTGGAGCACCTGGGGTGCTTCCTCTGGTCACTGTCTGCTGGTGGTGCTGGCGATGTGTGGAAGGTCTGTTTGGTGTGTGGCTGGCTGCATTGCACCTTTTAAAGATGTTTATAAAATGTTTTTAAAGTCATTTTTTGAAGAAAACCTTGTGGGGCTATCCCTCCCGCGACCCCTTTTCCTTCATGGGCTGAGTATAGGTATGGCCCATTCATGTAGGGGCTTCGCCAATCATAATTGAGCTTCAGTCAGAAGAGGTTGGAGGGGGGGGAAACCACACCTCTACTTTCTCCACCTTTGCTTCCATTCCCCTCACACTATTCTACTTCAGCCTCATAGTCCTGCTACCTAGCCATTCCTTTTCTATTTGTTGAAATCTTCAACCACACACACCTTATTCAGTGCACCCACTCACCCATACCCTTCCCCCGAGAGCAGCCTCCTGCCTTCCCTCCCTTGCACCAGTTGCTCGCGGGCCAGATAAGAGCCCTGGACAGGCTAGTTCTGGTCCCCGGGCCGTATGTTTGACACCCCTGCACCTTGTGGCTAATACCCACTGATGGACCTCTGCTCCGTTTGTATATCCAATCCCCTCTTGAAACTGTCTGTGCTTGTAGCCACTACCACCCTGCAGCAGTGAATTCCATGTGTTAATTAATTGTTGGGCAAAGAAATACTTCCTTTTATCTTTGGGTGAAGAAGTATTTCCTCATTAATTTCATTGAGTGCCCACAAGTTCTTGTATTATGAGAAAGGGAGAAAAGGACTTCTTTCTCTGCCTTCTCTATCCCACGGATAATTGTATAAACCTCTATCATGTCACCCCTCAGTCATTTCTCCAAGCTAAAGAGCCCTAACCTCTTTAACCATTCTTCATAGGGAAGTTGCCCTTTTCTGCACCGTTTCCAATGCTATAATATCTTTTTTGAGGTGCGGTGACCAGAACTCTACACAGTATTCCAAATTAAGTTGGACCATAGATCTATAAAAGGGCATTATGATACTGGCTCATTTGTTTTCAATCCCCTTCCTAATAATACCCACCATAACATTTACCTTTTTTATTGCAGTTACACACTGAGTTGACATCTTCAGAGAGTTATCTACCATTACTCCAAGGCCTCTCTCCTGGTCAGTTACTGCCAGTTCAGACCCTATCAACATATATTTATAGTTAGGATTTTTGCTCCAATATGCATTACTTTACATTCGCCCAACTTGAACCTCATTTGCCATGTTGATGCCCACTCACTCAGCCAATTTGATATACATTGTTTCTGAGCTTCCAGTATTGTGGGGGGAGGGGGTATTCCAGAGAGGTGGCTTGATATTTGCCTGCCTCTGAGTCCTGAGCCCTGGTATTCCTTGGAGGTCTCCCAATTACTTGCCAGGGTCAGCCCTGCTTAGCTTCTGACATCTGATGAGATCGGGCTTGCCTGGGCTATCCAGGTCAGGGCCAGTATTGTAGTTTTATGATTGACTGTAACACATTATAGAAAGAGCTAGATTTGAGTCCAGTAGCACCTTAGACATCAGATATTTGATGAAATGAGCTTTGTGTCTTGAAAGCTTTCCCCCTGAAAATCTTGTTGGTCTGTAAGTCAAGGGGTGTCAAACATGCAGCCCAGGGGGCAGATCAGGCCCTCAGAGGGCTGCAATCTGGCCCACAAGGCCCTGGCTGTTTCCTGCTTCCTTTTCCAGTTTTGCTGCTGCTGCCACATCACAGCTTACTTTACCAGGCTCTCAATCACACAGGAGAGATAGATAGGCAAGTGCAATTGAGAGAGTCTGGTAAAGCACTGGCTGAGGTTTCTCCCCCTCCTCCTCCCAAAGGGTGGGAGGGAACCAGCCAGAGCTCGCTTCCTGGTCAGGCTGCCTCGATCATATACAGGAGAGACAAAGGTAAGCCTTTCTTTTCACTGGCTAAGGCTCCTCCCTGAAGGGAGGCAGGGAAGGAGGGACTGAGGGAGAGCTTGGTTTGCTGGGCTGTCTCAATCACACAGCAGAAATTCCAAGCACCTTTAAGACCAACAAAGTTTTGTTCAAGGTATGAGTTTTTGTGTGCCTTATTACAGTGTGTGTATATTCTGTTGGGCTCCTTATGCAGTGTGTGTGTTTTGTTGGACTCCTTATTCCAGGGCTCTCCTGGGTGCAACTGGGTTCCCTCCCCCTTTTCACTGTGTTCATGCCCTTATGATCCAGTCTTTCTCAGTAAGAAAGCAATGTGAACTATTTAAGAGGAGGAATAACAAAAAGCCAGTAAGGTGGATTAGGCTGAGAGTGTGTGTCCAGACCAAGTTCACCCAATACATTTCCTTTGTAGGAAGTTGTAGTTATTTCTCTGGGGAGGACTACAGTTTTGTAGACAAACAAACAGCCCTCAGTCTGTATCAGGATGCCTTCTCATGTTCTTGACCAGCACATGAAGCAGCTTATGTACAAAAGCTCGCAATGCCCAGCCATTTCATGTTTTCCCCTGGTTCCTAGGTTCAGAACACTGAGCATGAGTTTTCATTAATGAAAACATGAATGAATGTCAATTAATCAAAAGTAAGTTTGCACCTTACAGCACACCTGAACAGCATACTCAAGATTGCTACAGCACAGTCATTTTGATGCAATAATTCAGAACAAGAGGTGTCAGTTATCAGAGACAATTATATAGATAAAATATTGCAAGAGTGCTAGTGTTTTAAGCACATTTTATTTAAAGTTTAAAAAATCTTTAATTGTGTTTGTCTGTGTCCTTTATAAAGTTTATATCTTTGCTACCTGGCATTACATTTTATGACACACATGACCCGGCCCAACAAGGCCTCATTTATGTCAGATCCGGCCCTCATAGCACATGAGTTTGACACCCCTGCTCTAAGGTATTACTGGACTAGAATCTTGCTTTTTGCAAGAAAGGTACCGGCAAGTAACTATATTTGGAGGGGGGGGGGGAATCTATTTATTTAGCACATTTCTAGCATGTTTTTCTAATTAAAATGCCCAAGAGGATTATAGATAAAAACATAAAATGCAATAAGTAGCTTAAAAAATCATGCATTAGGGAATAGATAGACAGACAGACAGAGATGGTCTGTGTGCATGGGCCAGCATAGTCTGTTTAGTGGGAAAACTACTTGGTGAGGTCATTATATATTATGAGCAATGTGAGCTTGCACAGTCATTCTTACACAAAAATACCTTATACTGCTTCAGAAATGCATTCAGCCTAAAGGGACTGGTGGACCTCCAGGGAAGAGAAATCACAAAAATATGGCACAGTTACTGGAAACGTATGCCCTTGATAATTGAATTTGGAAACATGGATGATATTGTTTAGCAAAACCTGGTCTACAAGCTATCCAACAAAGATAGCCAGCTACAGATGCTTTGTCAATTTGAACCAGTGGCCCACCATAATGCTTTGGATGGTTGGTTAGTCTCATTTGCTCCAGCATCTCTGCTGCAACAATGAAGTAACATCCTCGTTCAGTGGACTTGATGGCACTCCCCAGCTTGTGGCAGAAGGCCCCACTGTCCCCACTGATGGACCTCCTGATGGCACCTGGTATTTTTGGCAACTGTGTGACAGAGTGTTGGACTGGATGGGCCATTTGCCTGATCCAACATTGGCTTCTCTTATGTTCTTATGCCTTGGGACTGAGCTATCGATGCCCCTCATACTGTGCAAAGGCTGCTTCGGATGACAGCGCAGTTTTAAACACAAGTACTACGACTTGAGCCCATTTAACTTCCAAGTCTTCAAAGAAGAGGTCCCAGGGCAAAACAACGGTGTTCCTGCCCCGCCCCCCGCCCCCGGTCATCAACAGATAACATGGAGTATTTACGTATATGTAATGTAACAGCGTTCAGTGCGCCTTGGTGTTTAGTCATGCCGGCCACATGACCACAGAAACGTCTTCGGACAGCGCTGGGTCTTCGGCTTTGAAACGGAGATGAGCACCGCAACCCTAGAGTCGGATTCGACTGGCTTTCGAGCAAGGGACCACAAATACCTAGGGGAACAGCAATACAAAACTGTACTATAAACCCAAAGATTGCTGCAAGTGTGTACAAACAATAAATGAATTTACACAAAAGTAAGTCAATCTTCACTGAAGATGATATTCATGATGTGTCTTTTATAGTCGATGAACAGGTGGACAGAAGACAGATGAACTTCTCGAGTAAATGCCCGTTTCGAAGTGTCTTTCTCAATAATTTCGCATCCAAATATATACTGAAGATGACGATTATTAGTCCATTGGAGAGTTTTGTATGTAGCTGCATAGCTCATGGAAAAAACAGTTTGATTTAAAGACTTCATCGTCATCTTCAGTATATTTGGATGCGAAATTATTGAGAAAGACACTTCGAAACGGGCATTTACTCGAGAAGTTCATCTGTCTTCTGTCCACCTGTTCATCGACTATAAAAGACACATCATGAATATCATCTTCAGTGAAGATTGACTTACTTTTGTGTAAATTCATTTATTGTTTGTGCACACTTGCAGCAATCTTTGGGTTTCGAGCAAGGGAACCTTTACCTTTACCTAATGTCAATATATTTTTTCTTTTTTTGCTGTTGGGTCACAGCTGACTTATGCCCCCCCTGGGGGGGGGGCAAAGCAAGAGACATTCAGAGGTGATTTGCCACTGTCTGCCTTTTCGTTGCAACCCTGGATTTCCTTGTTGGTCTGACATCCAAATAGTAACCGGGGAAACCCTGCTTAGCTTCCAAGATATGACGGGATCAGGCTAGCTGCACTATCCAGGTCAGGGCTATGGACATTTCTACAATCACTCACACTGAAAATACACATGCCATGGGTTCGCAGGAGCAAAAGAATGATTCCTCCCAGCATCATTGTCTTAAACCTGCTTCCTTAATTTCCTTTGGGTACAGGGATGCTGAACAACTAGATTCAAGTCCATTAGCACCTTAGAGACCAACAATATTTTTGAGGTATGAACTTTCAAGAGTCAACGCTCTCCTTGTCAGATTTGGAGATGCTGAGAACAGTGCAGTCCAACTCAACAGCCTTGTGCCAGGTTCACTGCTTCCACCCCCTCACTCACAGATCCCTTTGCAAAGTAAGTGCAGCTGTGGGGAAGATACCAGATCTGACTTCTCTGCTCTTCCCACCTCTTCCTGCTTCTCCCCTTTCTGGCTCCCCATGGCATTGCAACCCATCCTGTCAATATCAGATGGTTCCAGAACCTTACTCATTTCTGCTTTAAGGTGAGCCAGCCAAGTTGGGGTGCCACTGCCCGGACTCTGTAGGTCCTCCACTTCACCACACATCATAGGGAGATGTGTGAATGCCTTCAAACTGAGGCGTTTGCGTGGTGTACCCCTCTTCCATCCATCATGCAGATAATGCACAATCTGATACCTCTCCCCCCTATCATTTTTCTTTTTGAGGAAGAGAAGTTGCCTATGTGAGGTTTCTGTGTGATTGTCTGTCTGTATGGACACCCCAGCTCAGAGCTCAGTGTATGAGGACATCTGGTATTTTTTAAGTCATCTCAGGCAGCTTCCTGGAGAGGCGGCATAAAAATATTCTAAATAAATAAATAAAATCTGTGTGATGGAGATGAGGGCACACCACTGCTGCTGTACCACATGCATGCTTCAAGTAATGTGTGAGGTGGAGCTGAGTGTTTTACTCATCATGATATACACACAATTGATGTGGTCTTTGGTGCATTTTAAGCTTATATTTGTTCCAGTGGGTGCCACTGAGGTGATTTATGACCAGGAAAGGACGTAGTTCAGTGGCACAGCATCTGCTTTGCAGGCAGAGGGTCCCTAGGTTCAATCCTTGGCATGGATGGCTTCAAGAGGGAATTGGATAAACATATGGAGCAGAGGTCCATCAGTGGTTATTAGCCACAAGGTATAGATAAGAACTCTCAGTCTGGGGCAAGTGATGCTCTGTATTCCTGGTGCTCGGGGGCGGGCGACAGTGGGAGGGCTTCTAGTGTCCTGGCCCCACTGATGGACCTCCTGATGCCACCTGGCATTTTTGGCCACTGTGTGACAAAGTGTTGGACTGGATGGGCCATTGGCCTGATCCAACATTGGCTTCTCCTATGTTCTTATGTTCTCTTATGTTATGTTCTCATCTCCAGTCAAGGGACCTCAGGTGGCTAGTGCTGGGAAAGACCCCTCTCACTTGAGACCCTGGAGAGCTGTTGCTAGTCAGAGTCTTGGCAGTACTGAACTAGATGGACCAGTGGTCTGATCAGCCTGACACAGGTTCATATGTTCCTCTCAGCTTCCCCCCATTCACTTTTTCTTCTTTGTTGCCATCTTCAGTAGTGTTCTTTATATAGTATCAACTAGATGGACCGGTGGTCTGATCATCCTGACACAGGTTCATATGTTCCTCTCGGCTTCCCCCCATTCACTTTTTCTTCGTTGCCATTATCTTCAGTAGTGTTCTTTATATAGTATCACAGATCACTGTCAGCAGAGGGTGACTTTCTTTCCTTCTATCCTGCTACAGACCCAAAAGCCATCCCAAATGATGCTCTTGGGGAATGAGGGAAGAATGTGAAGGGGAAAGCAGAGGTCTGTGACAGGCAGGAGGAAGGAGCTGGCAAAAATGCCAGTGGAAATATTAGGTGGGATACAGCCAGGGTGAGAGGATTTTCAAGAAACCAGTTCTCACATCTCCAACTTCCAGGTTTTAAACAGAACACGTTCTATTTCAGTATTTCAGATTTTTTTTTAAAAAAAATGCAGTTTTTCAGAATGTCTCACCCCCTCCCCAAAAGAACCGCCAACTCTCTGCCTGTATTCATCACCTGTGTGACAACATTTCCCTTAAATCTCTTGTTCACACCTTATTTGGGCTACAGAGGCAAAGTGTTTTCATTTCCTCAGGTCAAATTTATTCCCCGAATCACAGTAAAGAGAGAGCCAGTGTGTGGGTTTTTGTTGTTGAGGGTTGTTGTTTTTTTGACTGGAAATGAGGGATGTGAATTCTACACATAGACCATTATTCTCTTCCACATGTATTTTCTTTGTGATTTGAATATTTAGGATAAATAGAAAATACGGTTAAAAATGTTCCACAGAATATTTGGGAGACACACAAGCTTGTTTGTGCCTCCAGAATTCCTGGACGTCATGCTTTACTGCATCAAGTCAAGAGGCAGCCAGGTACTATATCATCCTTGAAACGGCAGTAAATCCTGTACTAGAGAAACCATGCCAAATTACGTGACAAATACTGCCTGTTCTCTTTTGTGCATATTTATAAAAACAGGCTATAATTGCCAAGCAAGCTGGTTGTTTGAAGACACCAATTCACGTTATCCTGAAGAAACAAAAATTAATATATATATTCCTGATACCTTCTGAACCAGCACAAGCAAGCTTAAATGGGTCAGAATACGGCTCTTTTGACAAGGTGTTTTGATTAAATACTACAAGGGGGAAAATTAGTGCTATGAGGTAATTTAGAATATGCCAACCTATAGTGGTCACTTCAAGACCACTTCTGACACTGAGTAGAACACCTTAGACAAGAGATGGTGTGTTCAAGATGAACTGTGTAACCTCTCTAAGACTCCCTCTACATGTTCATCGTGGGCAATATTGCTTCTCATTATCATTGACATCAGCACTCAGAAAGAATATCATGAAAACAACAGAAAATAGACAAGGGGAGGGGTAGAGTTCCAACTAATTTCAGTTTCCAGCTGAGATAGTGATAAAGACACACCATTACTTCATAGCAGCTGATGTCATTTCCCACCATCATTCTTAGCCTAAGAATTCAGACTGGGTAGGAGCAAGTACAGACATCAAAAGTACGGTTGAAGGCTCAGTCTTATCATTTGTTTACAAGGATTTATTTGTATCATTTGTTTATAAGGATTATATCCCTCCCATCTACTTTAAAAAAATCAGGGTTTTAAAAAAATAAAATGTAAATTTGAAGAACACATTAATCATAGAATCATAAAATCATAGATCTGGAAGGGACCACCAGGGTCAACTAATCCAACTCCCTGCACAATGCTTGGATCCTAAGGGTTGGACTCAATGGAAATTTCCACTGATGGGGGAGGAATGATTTCCTACTTCTGCTGCAGAGCAGACCTCTGACTCTCCCTCCATGTTGTTCCTGGAGTTCCTGGCTTTGTTCACTCATCCACCTCCAACCCTTTTTTCAATGATTGGACTGTTGTGGTCAAACTCCCCCTCCCCCTCCAAAGTAGAGTGGCTTTGTTTTCTTTTTTCAAAAAATGGCACTAAAAGATCAATATATTGCTAGAGCAACAAATAGGCTTAGCAAGTTATCTGAATTCCCAGTCTTCCTTAAGAAATAAGTCTCTAGTCTCTTCCCTCGCAGAGATTTGCCTTTTTCTTATATCTCTACAAGAGGATGGAGACTTACTTTTTTTAAAAGTGGAAGCTGGGAATTCACAGAATCTGCTAAGCCTATTGGTATAACACTCTAGCAATATAGCAATATTTTAATGCCTTTTATTAAAAAGGAGAGTGCTGTGATGCCATGAATGACACCACCAGCGATGATAGCACCCTCTCTTCAAAATCCTCATTAAAGGCATGTGCAGAAGAACCATTCCCAAACTGGTTCTGATGCATAAGATCGTCTCCCAAGAAAATCAAGAGCAAGTTGAGCATGTGCAAAAGCCGTTAAAAAGGTGTAACTCCATTTAGGATTGCACAGTTCAATGATTATTTTAAGATGTCTGTATCCTGCTACATGACTCAGGCTGAACCCTTGGGGTTTATGCGGACTGGACCAGATTCGGTAGATTTAATGCCACGAGACCCACTCATTAACCACATCCAGTTTGCTTTTTAATAGATGAATAAAAAACTTTTTTTTTTGCTCCTCTCTTTTAACTGATGAGTCTTTATTTTTCTAAGCTGGGGGGGGGGGTTGGCTAGGCAAGGAGGACTTCAGGAATTTGTTATAAGGTAGCAGTGATGTACTTTTCCTGCCCCCCACCAAAATGCCCCCGCATCTTGAAAGTTTGTTTTCGTATCACCATTTATATTCCTGAAGAATAGACACGTCTTTCAGTCTGCCGCACCACTTTGTGACACTTGGATTTACAATGTTCAAGTTTAAGTCTCTAGCCCCTTGCAGTCTGTCAAAAATGGCTTCTCCGTCCATTTATTTGTGTCTTGTGCTCTCAGTCTGAATATCTTTTTGTAAATTTATACTTGACAAGCCTCGTATTTCAGTGGCTGGCTTTGTTTCACAATCTACCTCAACTTGCTCTGTTGCATTAGCTGAAACAACAAATTTAATCCATGATGTCAATTGTAAATTATAGTGGAGCTGCAGTGGATGGCTGACATCACTAAGGTCAAGGCCACGGAGGGGGGGAAAATCAGCCATATAATGGATTCAAAGGTTCTTCTTTTTATTGGTAGACAGTTCGCATTACGAAAACCATATTAGTGTTAGGCACCAAATTATGTGAGCCCTTTAGTCACATCCAGTATAACAATGCATCGTAAAATAAAGCTTCTATGATATGAAAATATATATCAAAGGAAGTCTGTAATGTGATTATATTACATATTTGCTAACAGGGCATTACTTTCCAGGAAAGATTAATTGAGGGGAAACATTTTGAACTAATCTGGAAGTTGCTAGGGTTTGACGGAGAAGATTAGGAGGTAATATTGTGGAGAAAACACTTATTTGCATACCTACCTAAACTACCTCGCCATTAAAGTATCTAAATTACCTCAGTGAATTCTGAGCACAGGAGTAGTTGATGAATTGCTTTTGCATAAATGCACTTTCCCTTTGCTGGAACTTAATTTTGTGTATAAAAGGCACACGAACACACTGAACAGAGCAACCAGTGAACCCTCTCAAGAAGAAAAATGGAAGTCTGGAATTTTCTCTGTAATGAAATGTTTCCAAATGCTGCTTGTATTTATAAGCACCCTTAGAGTCTCAGAGGATTTGCCCAAAATGGGTTATTCTCCAATAAGGAAAAAAGAAGTTAATGAATCATTTTTTTTTTCCTGGGTGAAATTGTTTATTCTTGTTAATTTGCAGTCTTGTTTTCGTCGGTTCTTTTTTATTATTATTTTAACGTGAAAATTCACTCAGTTTAAAAGCTCATTTGGTGCCAAAGGGGAAAAATGCTTTGTACAATGCAGACCATAAATAAATATGCTGGAGAATCAGAGGTTCCCATTCCTCATATTAGAAGTGGTTTTGTAACTGGTATCAACAGTATCAGAATCTCAGGAATCTCATTAAGGAAGCAACATTTTGTTCTTGTTTTCAGAGCATTTCACTTTGTTAAGCAGTAGATGAGATCCTAGAGTCTGTATGGAACATTTGAAATCATAATGCTTTCCAGAGTACCCAAGGCAACAAAGGGGTACTCCCTTCTTCCAAGTGAGAGGTCTTGCTTTGGAGGAAGGATTCTTGGAGGAAACATCCTCGATGGGGGCAAGTTTCCTTCCTCTGGAGCAAGATGGCTTTGTTCACAAGGAGCCAGTTTTTCAATTATGGGGTCAAGTATTTGTCTATCTGTTTGTCATTGTTGGAGCTGCGGTGGCTCAAGTGGTTAAGACGCTGAACTGCAGGCTGTGGAAGAGTAGTTCAGCAGTTCGAGACCCGAGTTGCCGCATGACGGAGTGAGCTCCCGTCTCTAGTTCCAGCTCCTGCCAACCTAGCAGTTCGAAAGCGAGAAATTGCAGGTAGATAAATAGGGACCACTTCGGTGGGAAGGTAACAGCGTTCCATGCACCTTGGTGTTTAGTCATGCCGGCCACATGACCATGGAAATGTCTTCGGACAGCGCTGGCTCTTCGGCTTTGAAACGGAGATGAGCACCGCAACCCTAGAGTTGGACTCAACTGGCTTTCGAGCAAGGGAACCTTTACCTTTTTTACCTTGTCATTGTTGAACAGTCTGCTTCTCAGTATTCCCAACTGTGCTGCATAATGTAACTGGCTTTTCCTGCAGCCACGGCCACCATTTTCCCTGCCACACCACTGGAAGAAGAAGAAGAGTTGGTTCTTTATTCCCCACTTTCCTCTACTCTAGGGAGTCTCAAAGCGGCTTACAATCACCTTCCCTTCCTCTCCCACAACAGGCACTTTGTGAAGCAGGTTGGGCTGAGAGAATATGGACAGAACTGTGAGTGGCCAAAGGTCACCCAGCAGGCTTCATGTGGAGGAGTGGGGAATCAAACCTCGTTCTCCAGATTAGAGTCCGCTGCTTCTTAATCACTACACCACTCTGGCTCTCGAGCAATGTTCCCTCTAAGCTGTGGAGTCTTGTGAGCAAAAATTCTACTCTGTGCGCTGCTGGCATTAAAGTTGTAAGCGAGCGATTTGGCTACTGCATAAATTAGTTTGCTCTGGAGCCACCCTTCCTGAGCTAAGACAAAAAAGTGTGAGCCGGAGGAAAAACTGTGAGCTAGCTCACACTACCTCTGCTTAGAGGGAACACTGCAAAGGCTTTTAAAGGGTTTAAAAAATCCATGATTGATATAATACTATTGTGATCTAATACTCTAACAATATGTTTCCCTAATCACTGAAGCCACCGCTGTCTTCTCTAGGAGGGAAGGCAGCATGGTGTAGTCCGATCTCATTAGATCTCAGAAGTTAAGCAGGATTGGTACTTGGCTGGGAGACTACCAAGGACAGCCTTGCAGAGGAAGGCGATGGCAAACCTCCTCTATTTCTCACTTGCCTAGGAAGCCCCTTGCTGGGGTCACCATCAGTCGGTTGCAACTTGACAGCACTCTAGAGTCAGATTCGACTGGCTTTCGAGCAAGGGAACCTTTACCTTTACCTTTACTAGCTCACACTACCTCTGCTTAGAGGGAACACTGCAAAGGCTTTTAAAGGGTTTTAAAAAATCATAATTGATATAATACTATTGTGATCTAATATTCTAATGATATGTTTCCCTAATCACTGAAGCCACAGCTGTCTTCTCTAGGAGGGAAGGCAGCATGGTGTAGTCCGATCTCATTAGATCTCAGAAGTTAAGCAGGATTGGTACTTGGCTGGGAGACTACCAAGGACAGCCTTGCAGAGGAAGAAGAAGAAGAAGAAGAGATTGGATTTATACCCCGCCCTTCACTTGGAGTCTCAGAGCGGCTTACAAATTCCTTTCCCCTCCCCTTCCCACAACAGACGCCCTGTGAGGTGGGTGGGGCTGAGAGAACTCTGAAACAAACTGTGCCAGAGCTTGTGACTGACCCAAGGTCACATCAGCAGGTGCAAGTGGAGGAGTGGGGAATCAAACCCGGTTCTCCCAGATTAGTTGAGCAGGCTTTCGAGTCACTCGCTGCCAATCAATCAGACCTGGAGATCAGCTCACATCCAATCGTTTCATATGAATATGGTAGGTTTGACTATCAAACACATGTGACACAGAATTTGCAGAATCCTTAACTGTATCCATCCCAGTATGTGACCAAATTAGGGTATCCTTGATTTTTGTTTTGTCATGGATACTAATACACAGCCTGCCACTCTTCCCATCAGGTTGAAATAAAACTCTAAAGTTTGCTGCAAATATATCTAAAATAACTATCTCCTTAAGTTTAACACATGAAGCTAAGATAGCATGCTGACTAAATGCACAACCTATGTATGATCTTGAACATTCCGCTTTCCATTTATTTAAATTATTCATAACATACCTTTCCCTTTAACAGAAGCCCAAGGTGGCTTACAGAGATATATGCATAGCACAACAAATTCAACAATAAAAACAAGCACAAGCCCTTAAAAACAACACACATTTATTTATTTGATTTATCAGGCTGAGGCTAGGTAACAAGACAGGAAGTGAACCAGATGCAGCTGATAGAAGGCACACAGGTTAGCCTGCTTTTAATGTTAGCCTGCGAGAGTTGGACTATAAGGAAGGCCAAACGCCAAAGAATAGATTCTTTTGAACTGTGGTGCTGGAGAAGACTCTCGAGAGTCCCCTGGACTGCAAGGAGATCAAATCAGTCAGTCCTAAAAGAAATCAACCCTGACTGTTCCCTGGAAGGCTAGATACTGAAGCTGAAGCTCAAATACTTTGGCCACCAAATGAGAAGGGAGCACTCACTGGAGAAGACCCTGATGTTGGGAAAGATTGAAGGTCAAAGAAGACGGGGACGGCAAAGGATGAGATGGTTAGACAGTGTCATAGATGCAACGAACATGAAATTGAGCAAAATCTGGAGGACGGTGGAAGACAGGAGGGCCTGGCATGATGTGGTCCATGGGGTCGCAAAGAGTAGGACTCGAGTGTGCGACTGAACAACAGCAATGTTAGCCTGTTTTTCCAGGAGCACCCTCAAGCTCTTAACTTGCTCTGAAAAAGCCAGTGTCACTCCATCTGGGACATGTGAATTCTGTCCCTCTAGACACTTGTTAAACCCATTTGTTATGAAGGCTGGATCTGACATAAATTTCACTTTGTCAGGCCAGGCCACGTGTGCCATAAAATGTAATGCCAGGTACTGGGGAGATAAACTTTATAAAGGACATAGGCAAACCCAATTAACAATATTATTTTTTAGCCAAAATACAAACAAAAACAATTGATTCCTAGCAGTGAAAGCAATTGATTTACCGGGGAACCCACAAAACCCCCAATAAATGTATTTTGAACCTGGCTCTCTCAGTTTGGTGTAGTGATCATGGACTCTAATATGGGAGAACCATGTTTGATCCCCCACTCCTCCACATGCAGCTGCTGGTGTGACCTTGGGTCAGTCACAAGTTCTCTCAGAGCTGTTCTCTCAAGAGCAGTTCTTTCAGAGCTCTCTCAGCCCCACCTACCTCACAGGGTGTGGGGAGAGGAAGGGAAGGAGATTGTAAGCCGCTCTGAGACTCCGAGTGAAGGACAGAGTATAAATGTTCATGTATATGTCTCAGTCCTCCACTGTCAATATGGCACTGTAAGGACATTATGATTCTGATTGTGCAAGTGTATAATTCAGGAAACAAGTGCCTGTGAAGGTATGGTCTCAGACAAATGGAAACTCATGAAAACTTAAGCCATAATATCTTTTTGAAATATTGTAAAATGTTTTCATATGGATTAGCTTTCCATGGCCACAGTTAAACTGGTGGGGGTAGGCACTGAGATCCAGCAACAGTGAAGTCATTCCTAAGGATCCTTGTGATGATCAGATGAGGTCAACTGAAGTTTGAATAATCTTGTTGCTGGCAGCATCTATTTAGAGTTTTGCTCTTGCTTGATGAATGTCTGATGCTTGATCAAAACAAACAAGCTGCACATTATTCCATTAGCAGGTTTCCATTTTCTCTAACGCTTTTTTGCGATTTATTAGTGTTATTTATGTTAATGCACTAATGCCTTATTTTACATATTTTACAATACCTGCTTTCATCGTCCTTTAATAATGACGGAATGGCTAGGTACTTCGGATCAATAAAACCCATATAGTATTTACAAATCCTTTTAATGAAAATGCAAGGTCACATAATCTATGGGCTTGATCCTGCAGTCTTGGAGCACTCTGAACAAAGCCCAGATCTGGGGATGGAAGGCCATAACCGTAGATTATTCATTATGATGAGCATATATTATATTCTGAGGGGGCATCACTCACTTTATCCAAGACAGTATGCATGTTTTTTTCTTTTCTTTTTTTCATTGTTAGGTGGCCCTTCAGAAATACTGCAAAGAGTGGCAGAAGAGAAAAGAAAATGTGCATTTGTCTGAAATTTTGTGGTGTAATGTTGGGAATTTGTGGTCTGATTCAGGAGAACCCCCCCCCCCGTATAGTGCCTGTGGTGCTAAGGACAGGGGTTCCCTCCTAATCAGAAACATTATCCCCCAGGTTGCTTTAAGAAGAGGTAATAAGGAAAAATGCACAACACAAAACAATACATTTGCCTATCTTTTCACCATGTTGTTGTTGTTAACCATTCAGTTGTGTTCGACTCTTGGCGATTCTACGGGCCAGCTCTCGCCACGTTTTCCAATCTCATGCGGTTTCTTTGCATTGGTCCATGTTCAGGCTGGAGTTGACTTTTATGGTGCCTAGCCACCGTGTTCTTTGGTGGCCAGGTTTCCTTTTGCTGCTAACCAATCCAAGCATACCTGCCTTTTTCTAGTGAGTTCTTCCACATGACATGGCTGAAATAAGTCAGTTGCAGTTTTGTGATTTTTCCTTCCAAATGGCATGTCTGGTTTTACGTGCTCCAGTACTTGCTTGTTTGTCACCTTTGCTGTCCAAGGAATGCGCAGGAGCCTTCTCCAGCACCACGGCTCAAATGAGTCAATTTTCCTCCTTATTGGGGCCTAAACCAGTCTGGAGGGGGGCAGTGTTGTTATTTTCAAAATGTTTCAAACTTTCATTAGATGCAGCCATTGATACCTCTTATTCTCTTTTTCCCTTTCAAAAGAGGAATTTCTCTTTGTAGTTTTCTGTTACACCACATTGGTGCTCCTCCATGTAGGCTTTCTTTGATTGTTACACACCACAGAGTGGCGCTCCAGCAGGAGGACAGGAAGGCTTGGAAAGACATTGCCTGACTCTGAGTATCTGCAGTGTGAAATTCTTAAAAATTTAAATGTTAAAATCCTTAAAATCTCTGCGAATTTATCTTTGGGTCAAGATTCAAAACGGACTCCTTTCCTAAAAAGAGGGAAAGAAACAGATTGTTGGCCTTAAGGGAGAAACTGCATAAAGAGGAATTAAGGGAATTCCTCTTAACAATGCCAGAGAGGGCTTTTTGGATCAGCAGAACAGTGCAAAGGGTAGGGTTGCCAAGTGTTACCTACCTTGCCGGCGGGGGACTCCTGTGTGACGTCATGACGCCAGGCACGCTGGGGGTGGGGCCACGACCATACAAGGGAAAACCATAGAGTTTTCCCTTGTATGGCCGTGGCCCCGCCCCCAGCGTGCCCGGCGTCATAACGTCACTTCCCTGTGATGTGCACGCTGGGGCGGGGTTCCCCCCCGGGGCCCAATTCCCTGGTGTCGGGGAACAGGCCTCTGGGGCGGGGGGTTTTCCGCCCCCCGGGGGGACTTGGCAGCCCTAGCAAAGGGGCTAAACCCCTCTTCCCCACCTTACAGGCCTTATCCATATTTCTCCCCTCCCTGTGGCTGCTTTTTTGCAGCTAAATGGCATGTTGGGGGATCCGGTGACAGATCTCCAACATCAAACGTGATTCGGCCCTAAATTTTATACTGCTTTAACTGTTGTGATGTCCTTCAGAGCATTCTAGATATTCTAGTTTGTTGAGGTGCTGAGAAATTTCTGCTGGAGGCTCATAGCCTACTTACCCACTCTCATCAAAGGAGTATAATCCCAGTGTGCCTTGTCTGTAGTGTAGCCAGATATTCTTGTACCACAGAACAGCAATTATTTTGGGACAACTAATGAATTCATTGGAAGCTCTTTCCACACTTTCCTAACATCCCAGGATATTTTGGCACACAAAGATGGCATCCACATGGCAAAAATAGGTAACAAATACCTGATATGTTGTCACTTTTAAATGAATCTTCAACAATTCAGCCTGAATTTTAAGGGTTTTTTGTTTTTAATTAAAAACACACATAACAAGATAGTCTGGTACATTTCAATGTGTGCATTTGCTTGGGTATAACAGGTGCATTGCTGACACATGCCAAACCTTCAATATCTTGGATGCACCCGCATCTCAGAGTTTTTGCACCTTACTGCTTCTCCCTAGTGCCAGAAAACAAGATACAACAATTGTAATGACATTGTTTCGGTTGCTACTTTAAAATTATGACAAGCGTAGCATAAAGACCACAAGAAGAAGAATAAAGACCATATATCTCAAGCAAAAAACCTAAAACCAAAACCAACTTTTTCTTAAAGTTTCACAGCTGAGTTTAGTTTCAAAGGAAAGGTCAGGTTTTAAGACATACACAGTTACACAGTGCTCACTGAACCATACAGCTGGCTATTATACCAATTCCACGCTTTCCAGAAGTGTATTAGTACAGAAATATAGAAATACATCATGTCAACAGCCTTGCCTTAAACACTGGAACGCAGAGGCCCTTTCTGCATTAAGCGTAGCTGTAAAATGCCGTGAGGCCCAAAAATGCATGAGAAAACCAGGGGTTTGAACATAGCCATGCTTGTCAACTAGGACTGCCAACCTCCAGTTGGGGCCTGGAGATCTCCTGCTATTACTACTGATCTCCAGACATCAGAGATCAGCTGCCCTGGAAAAAATGGCAGCTTTGGATGGTAGACCCTATGCATTACTTCCCTGCCGAGTTCCCTCTTTTCCTGAAACTCTGTCCTCTCAGGCTTCCCTCCCATATCTCCAGGAATTTCCCAACCCAGAGCTGTCAACCGTATCATCAGAGAGGCAGGAATGGCTGTGGCTGACCCGTCAGTGGACACTTAGCGAACGGAAGCCTACTCAGATGCACTCAAGATGGTCTCATGCTGGTGGAAAATGCCGTTAGTCACAGCTGACTTACGGCGACCCTGTAGGGTTTTCAAGGCAAGAGATGTTCAGAAGAGGTTTGTCACTGCTGCCTCTCTGTAGCAGCCTTGCACTTCCTTGGTGGTCTCCCATCCAATTACTTACCAGAGCCGACCCTGCTTAGCTTCTGAGGTCTGAAGAGACTGGGTTGTCTGGACCTATTCAAGAGGGCCTATTCCCAGGAAACTGGGATTCTTCTTGCGAAAATCTGGCTGAAAAAAATTAAGGTAAAAAGATGCTAGGAATCGGTTCACAAAGTCCTTTCT
Source organism: Gekko japonicus (assembly GCF_001447785.1). NCBI lineage: Eukaryota > Metazoa > Chordata > Lepidosauria > Squamata > Gekkonidae > Gekko > Gekko japonicus. Next base: position 308,644 of record NW_015176496.1, on the reverse strand, counting down.
CCCTTGCATTACATACAGTAGCTGCCAAGAACAGAAACTGCCTTCATGAGAAACTGTTCGTGTAACGCTGCCCACTTGAGTTCAGTTTATTTTAACTATACCAGATGAAAGATTTCACCGATCTGTTTGAAATCACTAGCCTCTAACCAGGTGGAGAACTGCTTCATAACATGAGGTTTTTTGTGTTTTTTTTGTATTCTTGGCAGCAAGAAGAATAAACAAAGCTGCCTTATATTTATTCAGACCTGTGGTCCATCTAGCTTAGTATCGTTTACATTGTGTGGCACAAACTGTACAAGGTCTTAGGTAGAAGATCTTTCCTAAGATTTGCTATCTGAGATCTTTAACTGGAGATGTCTGGCATTGAACCTAGAATCTACTGGGGGCAAAACAGAGCCATGGCTGCTCCCCAATATATTGACTTTTGGGACAGCATCAGGTCTTCCACACAAGCTCAGAACTCTCAGTCTACAAAGAATTAGCCTCTACTTCCAGCTGCAGTGATAGCGAAATTCCTCCATCTATGCAGCCATTCCATCTATTTCCACCTAGACAATATCTCATATTTTACATGTGACTGGCCATGTAAGCAAGACTGTTGGATCCCTCACCCAAGCGAAAGGTCCACTTAATCAGCACCTCAAACTGGTCCCTTATACTACTCTCCCTGAGAAATCCACTGATAAAGCTGAAGAGGGGGTGCCCTTGTTAGCCTGTCTTTAACAAGATGGTAGATTATACTTGTAAGTGAAATAGTGTGATACTTTGTCTTCATAAAAGTATTCTGGCTCAACTACTGTCCAAACCACATCATATCTCCTTTGGGAAAGCCAGCCATCTCACAGAACTTTAGGTAAATGGCCTGATAATTCTCACTTAAACTACAAGCATGTACAACATTTTGGAACCTATATTCCTAGATTGTTAGTCCAGAATTCAACAAAACATCATACTCTCTCCGCATGTCTATAATGGCTGAAAATTTCACACCAAATGGATTTGAGAGTTGAACATGCCTTGTCTGACAACTGGGATCACCTGTAAGCCAAATGTCTAATCTGTTCACCTGTCCATCAATGACCTGGAATGGCTGTAGAACACTTTTGCACCTGCACAGTAACAATAGCAGTGAACTTTGACAAGGGACTTTTTCAGGAAATATAATAATGGAACCAAAGTAAAGGCATATGACCAACAAAAGAGGATTTATATATTTTGGGGATAGAAATAGGGCTGAGATAAAAATCTCAGGTTACCTTATAGGATTCCATTTCCCCACAAGTCAGTCATTTCACAAGATCATTTTGCAACCTCTATGCAAGAGTAGAGACAGTAAACAGAATTTACACTGGCAGCACCTCATTCTACCCAACTGTGCTTGCCTGCCATTACTATTCCCTGGATTCACTATAATTGAGACACAAAGTATTCTGTGATACTGAGGGTGTGGTTCAGAGGTAAACTGATGATGGTATGAGCTCCAACTCTTCAGCTGCAATCCTTCTTCTAAATCTTTTATACACATTGAAGGAACTTCAGTTAAAAGCACCTCCTCCATTGGGGAAAAGAGACAAAGTGTAACTAGGAACTCAAACTGGTCCATAGATCAAATGCACCATTGTCCATGTGCATCGTCATCTAGATAACACCATACAACTATGGTGATCAATGGCACATAGATTATAGCTTGTGATAAAGCAGAGACACTCCATGGATCATATCCCACCTTTCCATACTATTGGCGTTGGTAGCTTCCTCTGACGCAAGGAGCCTCTCACCAACGCAAGACAATATTCTGCCAGCAGAAGAGGTTCTCTCATTAGAAGTTCCTTATGCTGCAGGAACACAGTGGTGCCAGGAGTACAGAGCTGTAGGATCCAGCTCAATATTTCAACTATGTTGTCAGTCATGGGAAATGCCAAAACACCATGTGTTCATACATGTTTCCTTCCCATAGCTGCCGTAACAGCCTATTATGTTTATTACATTTACTGACAAAATATATGTATATACAACATTTGAGCCTAAAGCCTCTAGTCTAGATTTTCTGTTGTTACCTTCCTTGATGAAAACATGGACACGCGACTTAACTTGCAAGTGATTGCTGGGTGTTCTTGTGGCCAAGTAAAAGAGTTTAGGAATCTTGACTTCTGGGTTCTGCCACTGACTTGGTGTGACATTGAAGAAGGTCACTTGTGTGCCTCAAGTTTTAACCATCTGTGAACTGTCCTGATGTCCAAAACGTGTCATGAAGATTAATGAATGTTTCCAAAGCAATTTTTGGCATATTTGAACTAAAGTTCAAGGTACTTCCTGGGAGTTCAGATTCCCCTTGACCTTTTAGCAATTTTCTTGAAGTTACCAGTAAGACATTGTATGGAACTCAGAGTCTGCTGGTTTGATAACTCATTTATTATTTTCTGACAAATGTCTTTTAAGTCCATCATGGGGACAAAAAAGTCCTTCTGCAATTAATGTCTAGATTATTAAATTCAAAATTCTGTACCATGTAGAAATTCACTTATTGCTGTAGAATGACACCCCCCCCACACACACAACTTTTATTCAGTTTTTAGTTCATTTTATTCAGTTTTTAGTTCACCTGCATTGTTAATTGAATAACCATTGGTATGAATGCACAGACTAATTTACAATTTGTTACTGTCTTTCAGTGTTCTGGTTTTCATTTATAATCTGAATTCTTGATCTCAGTCTTTTATAGCAACCCATAAATATAATAATAAGTATAAATAATATATGTATTCTTTATACATACACATGTATGATCAAGACTGTTATGAATACATTTTGTGCACTCTAAGAGATATACAATTACACACCTATATAAGTGATAAAATTATAATTTATTTTTGTTTCCTCCTACAGTATGGTACCAAAGGACATTACCAGTTAACAATGCACAGAGGAGGTTTGGTTATGTATATAAACTGACTCACATACCTCTTAGTGTTCTAAATAAATTTTTCCCCGTTGCAAAGCAGAATTCGTGTAAGTGCTAACTGTTGTTAAAACCTATGAATGATGCCATTCTTTCAATAATATATATGACAGATGCCTGTGTGAACATATAAGGAGCATGACACAGAGGAAAGAAAAGTTGTTTTGTGACATGTTGATGGAATATGGGTTGCACAGTAAGCATGTCAGAGGGTGATGAATGAGATGCTCTACACCAGAAGCCTGAGCCAGATGTGTGAGCGCATAGAACACGTTGGTGTGTGTCCTAAATGACTTGTCTACTTTGTGAGAGTGAACAGGGAGATCTTTACTTGTGTTCAGGCACTTCATTCCTCAGCTCCCAAGTCAACACCTTAAAAAAGAATCTTTTTCCATGTGCCCTCACCCAAAACAAAGATGTTTTCATTGAGATACTCTAAAATCTGTCCGGACAATTTTATTCTTGCATCTGCGGCCAGGGGACAACTCAATATATTATATTCGACAGTTTCTTCAGAGTATAACATATGCTATCATAGATTCCTTTCACAGGAGCCACTGCTTCATGTGGAGGTACACAGATATGCCTTCGACATGACCCTAGGAGCCACTGTTTCATGTGGAGGTACACAGATATGCCTTCTTCTCCTCATAGATATGTCACATATGAGGTAACTTTCCCTGCCTTGGCAGCCAGTAAGATTTGCTATAATTTTGTAAGTGATTACTGTTTCCTGTCACAGAGAATGCTGTTTATGACTGAAATGTCCTGATAGAGCCAACATTTAGATGAGGCAAATGGCTTTTGCCATAGTACAGTCACTCATAAATGTTGGATTCCATCCCATCCAAGCCAGGGGGTCTCATTGTTATTCAAAGTTAATAATGAAATTGCTTTGCCTTTAGCATAGAAGAAAATGGTTCCCTGTAGGATAACAATCGTAAGAGGGGAAGTGTTTGGCCAAATAAATTATACTGAATTAGAGAGTACATGTGGTGATCCGTTTTGGAAAAAAACCAGTGTTGTTCTCATAGCGAAACATTGAACAGTTAGGCCCCTAAAGTAGGTCCCCTAGAAGGTGACCATCTATAGCAGGGGTCCCCAACCTTTCTGAGTGGGCACCTCTGGAATTCTGACACAGGATGGTGAGCACAACAACAAAATGGCTGCTGTAGGAGGTATAGCCAACCACAAAATGTCAGGAAGTAAGGTTATCCGTAGCTCTAATAGTATACGTAACAAAAGCCTCACCTGGCCCCACCCACTTTCTAAAACTACTTGGTGGGTGTCAGGAAAGGTGTCATCGGGCGCCATGGCACCCACAGGCACCATGTTGGGGACCCCTGATCTATAGCTTATAGTGATGATTCTAACAGGGTTGCCAATCCCCAGCTGGGGGCGAGGATCTCCTGGTTGGGAGCCCCTCCCCCATTTCAGGGCTATCGGGGGATGGCTGCTGGGAGTGCCATTATACACTATGGAGACCAGTCCCCATCTCCCTTATAAATAAAAGCCGAATGGTGGTGGCACTTCTCTAGAACATTCCAGAGGCTCCAAAATCAGTTCGCTCTCTGATCTGTCATTCAGAGGGTCTCCCTATCCACTGGCTGCTTTGCCTGAGTCCTGCCTCCAACATTCTAAACATTTTGCTGTTCCTCTCCCCCCCATAGCCAGTCAGAACACAGAGGTTATTTGCATAGGCAGCCTCATTGGCCTCTGCCTTGGAACACAGAGGTTGTTTGCATATGCGACTTGATTGGCTTTTGCCTCTAACATTCTAAACAGTTTTGCTGTTCTGAGGTAAAATGTGTCCAATCTCCAGGTGAGGGCTGGAGATCACTCAGAATTACAACTGCTTTCCAGATGGCAGAGATCAGTTGCCCTGGAGAAAATGGTGGGCTCTGTATCTTTATATGTTGCTGAGGTGGCCCCCATATGACAGCCAATGTGACGTAGCAGTCAGGGCTTCAGAGCACGGAAGAGGCTGCAGGTGTGTGGGGGGTGGAAAGCTGAAGAGTGATGGGGAAATAAAGGTAGGTTGATGATTGGCTGGGAAGGAGATAGGGTTGCCAAATCCAGGTGGGGAATTCCTGGAGATGTGAGGGATGAAGCCTAGAGAGGGTGAGGTTTCAGGAGGCATGGGACCTCGGACAGGTACAAAGCCATAGACTCCACCCTCCAAAGCAACTATTCCCTTTTGGGGAACCATCGTTGCCAATCTCCAGGTGAGGGCTGGAGATCACTCAAAATTACAACTGTTCTTTAGGTAGCAGAGATCAGTTCCTCTGGAGAAAATGGTGGACTCTGTCATTATACCCTGCTGAGGTCGCCACAGCAAATTGACACTGAGTGTCCAAGGATGGGGCACCCGCCCAGAGCCTCTTTCTAGAGGCCGTTGTATTTATTTCCACAACGGGCACTTTTCCTAGTAGGGTATAATGGACAATCGATCTGTGGGTATCTCGGGCTCGGGGGGGGGGGCTGTTTCTTGAGGTAGAGGCAACAAATTTTCAGCATAGCATCTAGTGCCTCTCCTCTGTGCGAAAAAGGTGGCTTGAAACTCAACATCAAAAAAACTAAAATCATGGCATCCGGTCCCATCACTCCTTGGCAAATGGAAGCAGTGACGCGTTCCTGGGATCCAAGATCACTGCAGACAGTGACTGCAGCCCTGAAATTAAAAGACGCCTGCTCCTTGGGAGGAAAGCTATTGCAAACCTAGACAGCATAATAAAAAGTAGAGCCATCACTCTGCCAACAAAAGTCTGTATGGTCAAAACAATGGTATTGCCGTTATTTTGTTTCTTTCTTCTAGGACCTGTTTCCAGAAGCCTTGTATGACCGAGCAGGACCACCAACAATGAAATAAGTTGCTTGTGGAGCCACCTTTCCAACATTCATCGCTGTACTTTGGATGCATGTGTTTTAATCGGGCTGGGGAGAGGTACCATCTAGTAAGAGTCTTGAAATATTGTAGTCTAATGTTGAATACTCTTGATTTATTTGAATGGGAACCCCAGATATCTGTCCAGCGTTGGAGAGTTATGTCAACCTTCAAGTCTTTTTTCGAGGCCATCATGTTGGAGAGAATCTCACATTTTTCTGTGTCCCAAAGAATTTTATACAAGATCGATAACAACCCTTTAGATCTGAAGGTTGATTTGCTGAGAAGTTGTTCAAAGGATGTTCTAGGTCTTATCAAGGTGTCCGTTTCCTTTACTCACTCTATGAGACTCCGAAGTTGGTAGTCCCGTAACCAAGGTACTTTAGTTTTTACAATCACTTCAAATTTCTGTTTAGTCAAGAGTTCTCCTTTATCGGTGAGATCTTTTAAACATCTTATGCCCGCAGATGTCCAGAGTTCATATTCTGTGAATTTGGAACATCTGTATAACATGGTTTTCATGCAATACAAATGCGCCAACACTTGATAAGTGGATTAGTAATACATGGGTCCAACACAGCAGGGTGGGTTTTCTTTTTGCTATTTGGGGGCAAATACTTGAAAACAACCCCATGCAAGCTGAAGGAGAAGAATTAACCTCAAGGGTGATCACACTGAAATCTAGCAAGTTTGGCAGTCTCGGTTCAGGAAGCTGCAAGGGTGAACGAGAGGAAAGGAAGACACATTATCACTGGAAAGAAAAATGCAAACTAAAATGGACAATCTCTGGACCAAAAATATGTTTATGCAATTTCCACAACACAATTTCCAATTAAATAAAAAATGAGATTTCTTCCAGGCGTTTCAGACATTGTTAACGTCTCATAATGATAAACTGGTGTGTTCTTATCCTACAGTTATTCATAACGAACAGGTGCTTCAGAAAGATGTCTCTTTGTGAATGTTTGATGGGAAAGGATTACCTTTTTTTTTTTCCTACGGTCTTTTTAAAGACAGACAAGAATGAATTGGCCTTGCACTGCTGATCTCCACCGAGCCATTTATTTAAAGGTTGTAATGGGGCAATATATAAAAGTTATGACAATTCCAGCATTGTTCAAACTATGTAGTAATTATAAACTTATTTGCATGCTTGTTTCAACTTGACAGAGATACCAATCATACAGCAATATGTACAGATATGCCAACGTTTCCACAGTGCAACTGTATTTGGAGATATATCTGAAGGCTTTTTCCAAGGGGAGGGAGCATTGTCTTTACAGAATGGAAGGAAACTCTTTATTTACTGACGCTTAACTAGGGTTTCCCAACCTCCAGGTGAGGCCTGGAGAGCTTCTGGCATTGCAACTGGTCTCCAGACTGCAGAGATCAGTTCCCCTGGAGAAAATGGCTGCTTTGAAGGGTGGCTCCTACAGCATCACACTCTGCTGAAGTCCCTCCCTTCTCCAAACCCTGCCCTCCCCAGGCACCATCCCTAAAAATCCAGTGCTGGCAACCCCACCCTTAACTGGCCTAAGGGCACCATTTCCTGTTTTGTTGGGAAAGCTGGGGGAAACTTCAGTAAAAGTTACGTTATCTGGCACTCTGGGGAATGGGGATTGCTGGTTAATCAAATGTGCTGGATGCTCGAGCTTATTGCTCTTCCCTGCCTCCTTCCCAGCTGATAGGGTTGCCAGGTCCAATCGTTGCACTGGCGGGGGTGGGGGGTGGGGGCATTCCGGGGGGGACACGGGACATTGCACAATGCATTGACATCACCTGAAAGCACGTTTATTTATTTATTTTAGATTTATAGGCCGCCCTCCCCACAAGCGGGCTCAGGGCGGCTTACAGATGAGGCAAACATGCCAATAATTAAAACATGGGTTTTTTGGTACGTACCTACAACTGTGATCCCTTCCTTGTACTCAATAATTAAAACATTGGCAACATTGGGGGTGACGCTCTGCTTTTTGGGCAAAATTCTATGATTAAAAACGGCCTCAAACCATGGAGTTTTGCCCCCAAAGCAGAGTGTTGCACCCCCCCCCCCCGGATGTCACTGATGCGCTGACGTCACTTCCGGGTGACATCAGCTCATCACGCATGGCATTGGGGGGGAATTTCCTCCCACCGGCCAGCAGCCCATGAAAGCAGGGGATCCCCCACTCACACATGGAGAATGGTATCCCTACTAGCTAAGTCCACAGCAACCAAACCCCACTGCATTGGGAGCGTGATGGCAACAACTGCCATATTAGCAGGGCCCTTCCCCTATCAGCTATGGAACTACACTGCATAGCAGGCAGAGAAGCGAGCCAGCTTCCCAGGACCCTTCCAGTCAGAGAAGGCTCCCAACAGCTCGAGGCACATTGAGAGGGAAGGAGGCACCTGAAGATGATGTCAGCTGGTACTAGTGCCATCTGTCAGAAGCCCAGCCAAGGCTGAAGGCAACAAGCCGATCAGCTGGAGTGGGCACACACACATCTGAAAACGCAGGGGGGGGTATGACAGCTGTGGAGGGTGGAGCTTGATGATGGTTCAGGTGCCAGATAAGTGCTTATAAGTGGTCAATCAAGTGTACTTACTAGGCTTGGGTAGCAAAAATGGGTTTTTCTTCCTTCCTTCTGTTTTTCTCAGGTCTTCCTATCTTTAGTTGTGAATGTGAGGCCTATTCAGGTCACACAATCTACATGACTTGCTGTAGGATACTGGCATATGGATTTCCCATGCTACCTACTTGGTGTTTCTCCCCCCACAAAGGAACAGACATTGCGGTCTCTTTGTGTAATGCCGCCATGCAAAACCAAGAGTGCAGGGAGTACTTCAGCAACAGCAATTGTGCACTCGAATCAAAAGGACTTCTTTGTAAACAAATATATGTGGGATCACGGCCTCAAAACATTTACTCCTCAGTAGTCTTGTTAAAGGAGCTGCGGGGGCTCAAGTGGTTAAGACGCTGAACTGCAGGCTGTGGAAGGTCAGTAGTTCAGCAGTTCGAGACCCGAGTGTGCCGCATGACGGAATGAGCTCCCGTCTCTAGTTCCCGCTCCTGCCAACCTAGCAGTTCGAAAGCAAGAAATTGCAAGTAGATAAATAGGTACCGCTTTGGTGGGAAGGTAACAGCGTTCCGTGTGCCTTGGTGTTTAGTCATGCCGGGCACATGACCACGGAAATGTCTTTGGACAGCGCTGGCTCTTCGGCTTTGAAACAGAGATGAGCACCGCAACCCTAGAGTCGGACTCGACTGGCTTTTGAGCAAGGGAACCTTTATCTTTACTTTTTAGTCTTGTTAAACCCAGCCAACTTCTTTTGTACAAATAGTTTTTGGACCATGGCCATTGTGAGAGAAGGACTGAGTGTAATCAAGAGCGAATGTTGGCTTTGATGGTTTCAGGATTTTATTCCTCCATTCCAGAAAGGGAAAAATAAACATCACAATTGCTGTAGCATTGCAGGGTTGCACTGAAGCTTTCCTACAAGTTATCACACGCTTCTTTGCTGACAAACCAAACAATCTGGAGTCTCTCTCTCACACACACACAATCAAGTGCTAATGTATAACAGCAGCTGAAACAAAAAAGGGGGTGCAATTTTTGCAAAGCCTCAATGCTGAAGTATTTTTGCATATAGTACTTCAGTAAATTTATTTATTGACTTCATTTATACCTCTGCCTTTGTTCTTACTGGGGTCCCAAACCGTCTCACATCAATCTCCTTTCCGCCATTTTATCCTCACAACTGTCCTGTGATAGAATGAGACAGGTTAGGATGAGAGTATGTCACCAACCCAAGATTCCACGGCAAGCTTCCCTGGCAGAGAGGGGATCTGAACCTGGGCCTCCTAGATTCTAGCCCAACACTCTTAACCACTACGCCACCCTGGCTTTATGTAAAGCAAATACTGAAGAAGTGCCTATTTATGTATACTCTACAGTTCTAATCCACCACAGTAAAGAAAATGGTAGATCTGGGAATTGGATTTTATTACAGTACATAACATAACTTGAAAGTTTTCCAAAGAGGAGCAGAAATGGGCTTTCTGGACCTCGTTTTACCCAATTAGTTAACATGATAAAATTGCAAAGACAATACTGGAGGGATTCTTTAACTACGACAGGGGAGAATCCCGCAATCTCTGAGATCCTGAAACCAAGATGAAAATAAGGAAAACACTGAAGAGACAGGGCTCCCCTGGATGCACATCAAAGAAGCAAGCCACTACTTTAATTTGTTTATTTGTGATATTTTTAAAACCCACACTCACCAGCATGTCTATTCAATGCACACTTTAATACAGGAACTGAACAACAGCTTACCCTTTCAGCAGTGCAAGCAGCTGTAAGGGAACTTTCGATGAATGGAAAGATGGTGAATGAAGGCAAGTTACGTCTGGTTCCAGAGCAGGAAACAGCTGCGGATTAGACTTCTTGAGCACTGTTTTGGGTTCTAGATGTAAAGTAAGAAAACAGGGCACAAAGGACAAGAAGACTAGAATAGTAGTCCTCAATACATACATATGTAACAACTACTTGCATACCAGATAACAAAAAATCAAGCATCTGAAACATCAACACCATACATATCTACTCAGAAGTAAGCCCCCTTGTGTTCAGTGGTGTTTACTTCCAGGAAACCATGTGTCAAGACTGCAGCTTGAATTTGCTATGGCCAACTGCCATCCCCAGAGGATGAAAAATTATCTGTTTTTATTGGGACAACTTTTGTCAGCAAAAATATATGCCAACTTTTGAGTTACACAGAACTCTTTAGCAGGACTCTGGAAGCAATTCTTTATTTATTTAACAGCATTTATATTCTCCTCAAAGGCGACCCAAGGCAGCTGACATTGTTCTCCTTTCCTTCATTTTATTCTCACAACAACCCTGTGAAGTAGGTTTGGCTGAGTGTGCGTGTTTGGCCCAAAGCCACCCAGTAAGCTTCCATGGCACAATGGGGATTTGAACCTGGGTCTCCCAGATCCTAGTGTAAGACCCTAACCACTACACCACACTAGCTCTTCTATGTCCCACTTCTGTCCCAAAGGCTGGACAGAGACAATTCCAAATAGCAGAAAGCCATATTCACAAAAAGAAGAAGAGAAGAGATTGGATTTATACCTGCCCTTCACTATCTGAAAGAGTCTCAGAGCAGCTTACAATCTCCTTTCCCTTCCCCTCCCCACAACAGACACCCTGTGAGCAATGCTCCTTCTAAGTTGTGGAGTCTTGAGTGCAAAAGTTCTACTTTGTGAGCTATTGGCATTAAAGTCATGAGCGAGCGATTAGTTTGCCCTGGAGCCATCCTTTCTAAGCTAAGACAAAAATGTGTGAGCTGGAGGCTAAAAAACGGTGAGCTAGCTCACACTAACTCAGCTTAGAGGGAACACTGCCTGTGAGGTAGGTGGGGCTGAGAGAGCTCTCTCAAGAACTGCTCTTTCAAGAACAGCTCTGACAGAACTATGGGCTGCCCAAGGTCATCCAGCAGCTGCACGTGGAGGAGTGGGGAATCAAACCCGGTTCTCCCAGATTAAAGTCCACAGCTCCTAACCACTACACCAAACTGGCCACTATACTCCTAACCACTACACCAAACCACTACATCAAAATGGTTGTTTGAGTAATAAAATTGGGAAGATGTGCTTGGCCACACATTTAGGACTGCAGAACAGGTGCCTTTTTGGTACTAGAAATATCCTCCAAATTCACAAGACTTTGTCCCTTCCCCACAGAAAAGCGTTGCAATATGCAAAATCCTAACCCTGGAAGTATGACTGCATCTTTTAAGGCTCACGCTAAGCATTGTCTTGAAAAGCTATGAAATGTTGATAAATAGCTTTTCATTATGAAAGCCTCATTCTTCTTGATAGTCGCACCCAGGTGAATGTATGGCTCCAGGCCTTCATTTTAAGATCTCTAAGCCGAGACATACTGTACTCACAAGGCTCGGATATCTGCAGGCAGTGACTTGCAAATGGGGAGATTACGCAGCTGCAGATACCATTTCAAGCCCCGTTCTCAAAACTACTCCAGGAACCGGCTCGGATGCAGGTGCCATAATGCATAGCAATGCAACTGCCTGACTTTAAGGGGGATTTGAAAGCCAAGCGATCCCATGACATGGATGATATATTTCGACTTCAAAGCCAGGAACGAAGGAATTTGTTTCTGAAGAAGAGAGTATGGAATTTTTTTAAAAAAAGCACGTACCATCTAGGAAACTAATTGCACTAAAGTATTTCTATAATGCCTTTTTCTGTAATACTCAAAAAACTTTGCATAGCTTTTTTTAGCCACTGTCACAATGGGCCTATAAGGTAGGCCAGTATTATGATCCCATATTGCAGATGTGAGGAGTTTTTTTTAAAAAAGGAAGTGAGATTGGAGTAGAGAAGAGGTTACCTGAGACCTCTTTCCTACAAACACTACTTTGGTATCCCATCCCCATCCCAGTGACTTTGTTAAGAAAAACAGCGCTGGCTCTAATTTACCTGGCAGGGGAGGGAACAGAAAAGAGCCTAGCCTGTTGGCTAGTCAGCAGCCACTGAATAAAACTTAAGCTGACTTTGTTCTCCTACTGCTCCATGTATTTTTAAGGCCTGGGAGTGCCCAGAGGAATGCCTGTGTCAAAACTTTTTCACCTCAGGGTCACAGCCTGGTGCTGGCAGGAAGATCAGTCAGGAGAGACAGGAAGGCCTACTCCATGCTCAGAAGCCTCCTCTTTCCCCTTCTCTTGTCCAATGTTATTGTACTTTGGGGGGGGGGGTACTGCAAGCCATTTTGGGTCTCCGCTGGGGAGAAAAGGGGGATACAAATCAATAAAAGATCTGCAATTGGTGTGTAACCTGGTCCATAAGGTTGTATGCTTGCCAAAGGCCACTTGGTTAGTCTGTGGCTTAGGTGAGGCTTGAACCACAGATTTCCTGGTTATATCCTCTCTCTGGGCAAAAGGGAAGCCAGTTATCTTTATTTCCCTTTAACAAAATGTTTCTGGAACTGATCAAAACAGGAGTCAGGAGCCATTCAGGAAGGTCACTCCTTTTACACTGTGTATTCCCCTTCCTGACGGGAGGATATCACTCACCCATCTAAATCTTAAAGCCACGTCAAGCCCCAAATTAGCAAACGTTACGCCTGATAAAATCCATCCCAACCACCCCCCAACAGATGCTAGTATCAGCTGCAGATCATTTACTCCAGGGAGTTTCAGTACTCTAAGGTCTTGCTTGGCATCTTAATACTGAACAGATCTATCTGGGAAAAATCTCCACTGATTTCAGCAAAGAAATAAATAACTTATTTCCAAGCATGCTTTTCTGGGACAGCAGTATGAAAATTGATCTCAGGGGGGGAAATGGTGCATTATGTAGGAAATCCGCAATGCTCCCTCTAAGCTGTGGAGTCTTGTGAGCAAAAATTCTACTCTGTGAGCTACCGGCATTAAAGTTGTGAGGGAGCAATTTGGCTACTGCATAAATTAGTTTGCTCTGGAGCCATCCTTCCTGAGCTAAGGCAAAAATGTGTGAGCCGGAGGCTAAAAAACTGTGAGCTAACTCACACTAACTCAGCTTAGAGGGAACACTGCACAGGACAGGTTAAAAGGCTTCCATTTGTCTATTACTGCATGCCGTCATTCATTTAGGAGGAGAAAAGGATGGGTCCTAATTGGAAATGTTTCACATTAAAGCAAGCGACTGGTTAGTGATGCACCTTCACTCACTTGCGCAGCTCCCATCTATATCCACATGGGTTGCACAAGGAATTTCTTGGTTGCTTATTAATTTAAATGAGGATTAAGGAGAACTTGATTGTGCCCTCAATGTATTACTTATTTTACTTCTACCACACTTTTGTCCCTTTTACTTCTACCACACTTTTGTCCAGAGTAGGAAACGAAAGTGGCTTGCAACATTCCTCCCATCCTCTATTTTATCCTCAATAATTCTGTGAGGTAGGTTAAGGAGAGAGGGTGTGACTGTCCCAGATCGTGGTCTGACATTCTAGCCACTATACCATGCTGGAACTTTATTTATGGGGCTTGCTTTAGAGTGAACACATCTCAGAGCAGAGAATAATCTGTGTACCGTGTACTGCAGGCTGTGGAAGGTCGGTAGTTCAGCAGTTCGAGACCCAGGTGCCGCATGACGGAGTGAGCTTCCGTCTCTAGTTCCAGCTCCTGCCAACCTAGCAGTTCGAAAGCAAGAAATTGCAAGTAGATAAATAGGGACCACTTCGGTGGGAAGGTAACAGCGTTCCGTGCGCCTTGGTGTTTAGTCATGCCGGCCACATGA
>NW_015176496.1:288556-293853 GCF_001447785.1 Gekko japonicus | reverse complement strand
CTGAGCGCCACTTTGGGGTCAGGAAGTAAATTTTCTACAGGCCAGTTTGGCCAGAGATCCTGGAGGGGTTTGTTTTGTTTTTTGCCATCTTCTGGGCATGGAACAGGGGGTCACTGGGGGTGGGGGGTTATTTGTGAATTTCCTGCATTGTGCAGGGGGGTGGACTAGATGACACTGGAGATCCCTTCTAACCGTATGATTCTATGATTGTTTCTCATTACCTGTTAGATCTGCAAACAAGACTACGTGCTACTATGTGCTACTAAATCGTCCAGTTATACAAATTTAAGCATGCGTTCAACCTGTCCCATTAAAGCCAATGGAACTCGAACATACTTATTTTAGCCACACTGTGCCCTTTATTTTGCTCTATCTGGCACACTTTTACCCAATCCCCCTTCTACAGCATTCAGGGAGGCATGCACAGTTCCCCTTTTATCTTCACAACTCCCCTGCAAGGTAGGTGATGCTGAGACAGTGTAACTGGCCCACAGCCACTGAACAAGCTTCATGGTAGAGTGGGGGTTGGATCCTGAAGTCCCGTATACCGTACTGGTAACATAAGGAAAGGTTAAATTCCCACTGAAATTTCTGTTTCTTGCTTAAGGTGCGAACAACTGAAAAATTTGACCTTCAGTTATTCTGAGAACGTGTCTCTATAATGTTCTCACATTCTGGCCCTGTTTAATGCCATGGGAGTTGCCTGATTGACTCCAGGGATGAATCTGGCAGCGCAAAGCTATCTTCTAAAAATTCTGAAAGGTATTCTTTACCCAGCAAGATTTATTGCTTGCCTAACGCTAAATGGCTGCTGCGCTTGCTTGCATAGGGGGAAATTACTCTGGATTTAGGGAGGAGAAAACATGGAAATCAAATCGTGCGACACTACAAAGAACAGATTTGCTCTTATAACCCAACCAAATAAGGCTTTTTTGGGGCGGTGGGGGGTGCATGCAGAGAAGAAAGACAGTAGTGAGTAGACGGATAGCAAGAGGTTATAAGGAAGTCCATCCCCCCTCCCTTGTAATTGTGGGCTAGAGGTCAGATTAAAAACTTACATCTCGACCAATACAGACTCAGGAATTTGAAAGCGGGTATGGAGGCGACTGCCTTCAGCTTCCTACCAGGGAGGTATAGTGGTGGTTAGAACATTGAATGAGGAGACCAAGTTCAAACCTGTGCTCATCATGAAGGTCACTGGGTGATCGTGAGCCAGTTGTTAACCCTGCCTACTTCACAGAGTTGTTGTGAAGATAAAGGATGGGAGAATCGAGTGCACCATCTCAGTTCTGGGGGAAAGGGTGGGTTACAAACACAATAAACTAACTCTTTCCACACTGGTTGCACTGGAGGGAATTGATTTCCCACACGCATTCTTTCGAAACATGCTCAAGATCGCAGTCCAAACTAGTGGAAGAGCTCACAGTAACTATCTTGCTGGACTGGAACAAGGCCCATTTAGTCAAGCTATGCCTCCAGCACCACACTATTGGATTTGATGAAAGTTACTATGAGAAATGGCCATATTGCTTGTTAAATGAATTAACTATATAGAAATTTCAATGCTACACACTCTGACGTTTGTGAACGAAACGAGACTTGATATGCACAGTCCGTTAGTGTTGATGGTGTCATTGTGAAACATTTTTGAGAGACTGGATAAGAATTAAATAGTCTTTGGATATTTTTCTTTGGCATAATACTTCATGGTTGTTCTGCTTATTTCCCATGCCTCTAGCAGTGGCAGGCTGAATGCTTCCACAAGGTACCCAAGCAATGGGACTCCATTATGTTTTGTTGCCAGCATTTAGTGATCATAAGCATTCTTAAACATGGAGGTTCTATCTGGTCATGATAGAAAACAGAGGTTGATAAACCCATCTTTGGTGCGTTGTTCAGTAAGAGGTTGGTTCTCAACTGAGCCTGCAAGTTTTCCAGGCACAGGTGTCTGCATGCATTAAAACCAATTTTTTTAAAAGAAAGATGTATTCTGGAACTTCTGTATAATTCTTGACAGCTCTAAATTCACAGATAAAAAACAAGAAAACACAGGGACATTTTTCTTCTTTTTTTCTTTCATTGGTTAAAATGGAGGTCTTTCTTTTTTTGTAATCTGCCCAGTTTTCAAACCTGTTAAATTGGAGTTATTTGTTTAAATTGGTCTCACACTAATCGAGGTCCACGTAATCAAGGTTGCAAGCCCAAGAACCCCCTTCCTCCACTGAATAAAATAGGACTGACCTCCACTCTATATACCTTCAAGGTCTCCAGTGTAAACAGTTGCAACCCATGTATTCTGCAGTCGTGAACGTATATGGCAAACAAGTGTTTGCTTCTGGACTGATGAAACAAATACTTTACATGGCTTGTGTGTTGTAAAGGACTGATCCTTCTGTGACTTTATTGTTACTCAGTAGATTTTTTTTTTTTGCAAATAAATGTTTGGAATGGATCTTTTAAATAGAACCTAAAAATCATGCTGTTGACCCAAACTATTCTAGCTGATTTAGTAAAAAAAACCCCCAATGTTGCATAATCTAAAAATGATGACACTATCGCATTACTGCAGAAATGCGGTGCATGATTTTGTGAGAGGCTCCCCTAAGATTTAAAAAGGGTGGAGCTCACAGTCTAAAGGGATCTCGCAAAAATGATAGTGCATGTGGGGGGGGAGATACGAGCCCCCCGCCAATTCTAAGTTAAGTCCCGGAGCTGCTGCTTCGGGCAGTAACATTTTCTTCCCTCCGCATTTTACTTTCCTTTCCCAGTTCTGGTTTTAGCTAGATTTATACAATCGACAGTCAACTTGGCCTTTTGGTGTCCTTGTAAAACACTTGGCGTATTTTCCAGTGCTACAGAACAGAATTAACAACCCTCCCAAAGAAAAGGATTCTCAGGTAGCTCTGTAAAAAACTCTGCCACACATAAGCTGCACATCCGCCCTCAAGATCAGCCAGCTATTCAGTTGCTCGTTCGCACACTGGAATGTGTTCTTGGGAGTTTAGTCTGGCCCACGGTCGCCATTGACTTTGCTGTTGTGATCCAAGAGATGAGATTTGTTTTAAAAATCTGTAAAGTGCTAGAAGTTTCTTGCAAAATCTAATATGGTGGGTAACCCTGACATATTGCATAAAACACTTTGATTGAAGAAACTGGTTCTTGGATATGTTACAGAAAAACTCAGCTTTCCCATTTAAAACAAAAAACATCATTCTAAGATACGACTCTGGAATAAACACCATTGTCTTATAGCTGATGTTAAACACTTGGCTTTGGGGCCATAAACCAGCTGCAAAGCAATCAGCAAACCGGTTAACTGGGGAAGAAGTAACTGACAGAGCCAAAAAACTAAAATAACTTTAAGGACGGGGAAATGTTTCCTGTATGCACAAATAAAGTCAAAACAGAGGTCAACTGGCTTCTGGATTGGGTTGTTAGTCTGTTTCTTAAAATCAGATTTACCAATTTTAAAATTCTCCACACTTTATTTGAAGATTTTGTCCAGGTTCTGTAACTTTTTATGCCTCTGTTGTGTTCAAAGATTGGCCCACAAATCCACCCTATGTTATATGTAAATCCGAAAGATTTCAGACAGGGCTCTTTCAAAATACTGTTTGGGATGGAGCAGGAAAACATACAATTCTATCACTCCAATCTCAGTGTTGTTATGAGCAGGTATTGGCAGTTTCATTCTGCACTGCGTAATATGAAAATAACTTTTTTAAAAAAGAACCACTATTTGGAACACAGTTTTATACCCAGCTATTTATTGTTATTATTCAACATCATTTTTTTAAAAATCAGCACTCTCAAAATCTTAAGTACTTTAGAAGCAACTTAATCGGCTTTCCTTTCAAATATAGATTTTAGGATCAGGGTTCCAGACAACAGCTAGCAGATCCTGCAGTTCAAGAGAGCAAGCCTAAGTAGCTCAACTCAGACTCTTACTAAAGTCTACTCAATGGGGCTTACTTCCAGGAAAATGTTTTCAGGATTGAACTTCCTTCAGAACAGTCCTATAAAATCCACCCACGGTACTCTAAGAAAAGCTTAACTCAGTTTTCAGTTCTATGAAGCTGTAACTGAACGGGAGTCAGAAAGCAACATTGGTTTAACTGAAAGAAAAAGAGAAAAACCTTGAGAAAGGATTTTTAAAAAAGAAAGAATCTAGCTTTGATTGAGATGCAACAGCTGGTATGTTTGCCATGTGTCTGAGTTCAATCCTATGTATCTCAGCTCAGAAGTGAGTCCCACTGGGGCTTTCCACCAAGTAAATAAGTTTGCACTGGAAATAAGTTTGCACAGGATTGAACAAGGCTTCCGATAAGATCTACCTCAGTTTTTCAATCTACCAAGAATTTTTTGGCACCTTGGCGGAGGAGCAAGCCTGAAGCAACTCAGAACTCCCCTTTGAAACAAAATGTGTAGGGTCAGTTTGCAGCACCTAATTAATAAAACAAACCTTATAATTTTGTGCCACCTTTCCATAATTTTCACAGCCTCTGGGACAAACTCCAGACTTGCTCACTCTGCTAAAATCCATTGTGTCAAAGCCTTCCGTGACCTCTTTAGCAAATCATAATTAAAGTCTTTCCCCCATTGGTTTCAATATGCAGCCATCCTGGGAGTGCAGGTACACTCCCAACTACAAATAAGTGCATAGGGGAAATGTCTCCGGTTTGCCTGGATGGGCACAGAAAGTTCACTTTCAGGAACACTAAAAATAAAAAATCTGGACCACTGCATGAGCATAACACATTTCTTTTTCAAAGAACGCCTAATGATGCCTTCAGTTGCCAATAAATTCTGCCCCTCTGAATGTGAAAAGCGCATTCGGGGTTGGGAAGGATAGGCCTCCTAAGAGGCAGGCGTTCGGCCCTGGGCCCCATCATGGCCTTGAACATCATCAGCCGAGCTCCCGGAGACGATATTCCCCTTCTGAGCAGAGTTCTTCTTTCAGGGCCCAGATGTGCAACACACCTGCCCAACACATGCTCTCTTTCTCCACCCCCCCTTTATTTGCAACATGTAAGGCAAAGGTGTGGAATCTCCTCGCAGGGACGCGCCGGCTTCCTTCCTGGCCAAACCGGGGAGAGGGCGAAAGGATATCCTGCGCGCGGTGCCAGGCCCCCCTCGGCTCGCGGGGTTCCTGTTTGGCGGAGGCCGGCCCGCGTGCGCGCCGCACACAATCAGAGGATATACCGGCCGGAAATGCAGCTGCGCCCCGAGAGGCCCGCCGGGCTTCCCAGCATTCACACCTCTGGGGGGGGGCCGGCCGGCTGAGGTGCGCCGGGGCT
>NW_015176496.1:267642-288486 GCF_001447785.1 Gekko japonicus | reverse complement strand
TGGGGGTGCGGCGGCTCGACTCCCCGGGCTGCGCCTTCCTTGCCTGGCGCTCAGTTGGCACACAGATCCACGCCGGATTCCGCTGCCTGGTTCTGCAAAAGCAGGCCCCGGGGGTGGTGGAGGTTTGGGGAGGGGTGGCCCAGGCCAGCCTTCTCCTCGAAGGCGGAGATCCTAAGAACACTTCCCGGGGAGCGAGCCCCAGCCTCGGACTCACTTAGGGATGCCCCCTCCCGCCCGCAGCCCGTGAAGGCTCCGAGTCCCATTCGACCCAGCGGGGCTTGCATAGGAGCCGGCACACCCAGCGTGGACTCCGCCCGGGGCAGCACACCGGCAGCAAGCCCCACTGAGGAGTTCTCCTCACTCAAGGGGTCAGAGCGCGCGTTGCAGCCTGCTTCTGCAACGCCTGTCGACTCGGAAGAAAGCCACATTGAGCGCTAGGGGTGGGTAGGGGCTTCCTCTCGAGTAAGCGTGCAGAGGGTTTGCAGGCTTCAGCCGGAGCTCAAGACACGTCCCCGATCCCAGTGGCAAGGCCCGCGTGCCCTTCTCCCAACCGTACCGTAAAGCACACGCGAAAGCATTCCCGACTTACTTGGATCTTCGTGTCCTGGCCTCTCCGTGAGTGTTAGGAAAGTCAGGGGAAGTTTCTCGCCCCCAAGAAGGACCGGGGCGGGGTAGGGTGGGGAGGTGTCTCCTTCTCTCCTGTCTTTGGGCACCGGGAGTTCAAGTGGGGTGGGGTGGGGGGAGCAGGAAATCAGTCCAGCGGGGATAGGTCTCCTTGCACGCCTTTTCCCAGGAGGAGGAGGCTGTACATGCCAAAGCATTGTTTTCTCTTCTTCATCCCCCCCCCCCCCCGTTTGTAAGAAATCGCCAAAAAAAAATTGTAACTACAATTTCTTTAAGGGGGAGGGGAGGCATTCTTCTTGATATATGGTTTCTGGGTTAGGCGCTTATTCTCTGCCTTCTCGTGGGTATTCTTAGTCACACAGCGCACCCTAGTGGGCGCCAGAGGAAGTCTCCGAACTCTTTCCTCGCCCATCATTCCTTCCTGCCTGTAATATATTATTTCTCTCTAAAGAAGTATCGACAGGCTGGAGAACATAAACGACCTTAGAACTCTGGTCCTTAACCTGCATATTTAGTGAGATTTGCCTTTCCCAATAAAAAAGGGGAAGAATCTCAGGAAGCTAAATCCCAGCGACCCACATGAGTTGCAATGCTATTATTTCCCCTGTCCTAGTATCTTCTAAACTGAATTGCACAGCTTCTGTCTCTTTCTCTCTCTCTCTCTCTCTCTCTGTATTACTTGCTAATTTAATTTTACTATGGACAATATTTTCAGCATTTGCTGAGGACAGTAAATTTTGTAGTTTATGTTATTTCACTTTTTATGACTTTTTAACACTTAATAAAATTTTATTAGAGCACTTTTGTGTTTACAAGGCCACAAAACTCTTGGCAGGTTGTCAGAAGGCCTTCTTTTTTATTATGATCCTACTGATATACTGCGAGTAATGAAATAATCATGTCCAGAAATGTATCAAAGGCCAGAGGGATTATCCAGTTTAATAGGCATACAGATGCGCTGTGAAGGATATGGACGCATGAAGTGTCGAAAGGCTGGTGCAGGAGAGGAGGTGAAGGATTGGTTAGTTCCTCTGCTGTTGTGGAAGGGTCTTACTGTTGTTGGAAGGTTGATCAGGTGACGCTGGGAGGTTGCTGCCAAAAGGATTTGGCGGACGTACACTATGTACACACACACACACATGTATATTTACAAAGAGCATTTTTTTGCCTTGGCTTTTTCACAGTTAATTCTTTTTATTTCCCAGTGCATTAGTTCGCAACTAGAAATGATGTGTTGGGGGGGGGGGGAGACTGATCATCGTGCAGAAAATGGAGGTGAGATCAGGGGTGATGCAAGTTGTAGCTCACTTCTGTTTGCTTGCCATGATTTTTTTTTTTTTTGGAACAGCTATCATAGTAGTCTGTTTTGCGGTGTGGGCCACATTTCTTCACGATGAGCAGCTTCCCTCCTCTTCCCTTCTTCCCCCCCCCCTTGGCTTGCTGGTCTGAGGTCTAGGCTGCTGCAGCTGCTATTAAAGTCATTTCCTTTTATTTTAAATAATTGTTCATTTAACATATGTTGTGAAACTCATTCTTGTGTTAAGAGGAGGCAATAATATTCCCCTGACTCTGAAGGGGGGGGGAGGCTTTGGTTTAGAATGAAATTCGTCTTTTTCAATTTCTTTTTTTTTCCTGGGATGTTTCTTTTAAAAAGGTGATCCAAGAAATGGGTCTTGTTCGTCTCCTTCCACTATTTTCTCTTGGGCACATGTGGTTTTAATTTTTCAATTGTATTAGGACCAAGGCTCCCTCTAAGCTGTGGAGTCTTGTGAGCAAAGATTCTACTTGGTGAGCTCCTGGCATTAAAGTTGTGAGCGAGCAATTTGGCTGCTGCATGAATTAGTTTTCTCTGGAGCCATCCTTCCTGAGCTAAGACAAAAATCTGTGAGCCGGAGGCTAAAAAACTGTGAGCTAGCTCACACTAACTCAGCTTAGAGGGAACACTGATTAGGACCTAGCAGAATTTTTTTTTTTTAATTGTTTTCATTTATCTGTTTACTAGCCCCTGACTACTTGGGGTTTAAAAAATAAGGAAATGTCCGATTCACTCTGAAATTTAGAATTTGGACTTGAGAGCTCCTGAAGGAACAACCAAGGGCCTCGGAGAAATCAACTGAGGCAGCCTCTCCGTCTTTCCTAGGGCTATTTCGAGAGTTGTGTGTCCTGAGGGGAAGACAAGAGTGATACCCAGACCAGGAAGTACATACCTTTAACTCCTGAGAAGACTTGATAGCTTGTGACAAGATTTTTACTATTTTGTCTTTTCAGAAGTTAAATTGTAAACTCCATTGGATGTCTTGACAGAAAGGCACTCTACAAATGCAAGAAATAAGTACATTTGTGTGAACTTCCTCACTGGCATATAGGAAGCAAACAGATCCCTCTGTGACTCAGAGGTTACACCAGTGATGTCCCATTAAAACTATTCGGACCACACCCATGTAAGAGTCTATAAATCATACCTGCACTGCTTTTCCAAATGCATGCAACATTTAACAACCAGGGACTTGTCCTCTGTTGTATAATTAAACATGTAATTTCCCAACATACGAGAAAGTGTCTCCGAAAGGAGATTAGGGCTGTGGTATGGAAGGGCAAATTCCCTTCCCTGGAAGCCCCCGATTCAGTTTTGGTGTGGTCAGGGGGCCTCTGGGCCTGGGAAAGGTCCAGCAACCCAAAACCCGGCAACGGGGGAAGTTGTGTCGGGTTTGGGAGGGGATTAGACAAGGTACCAGTGAGGTAATTTGGGACTAGGAAGGCTAAAACATCAGGTTAACGTCCTGTTCACCAGTTGTAATCAGGCAGCTGAGTTTTTGACAGACTGTTCATCAGTTCTTCGACCTGTTCGTGGCCATTCGGCAGGTTGTTTCAGTGTATTGTTTCCTAACAGTAGTGTATAGTGTACAGCACAATCACTTTTCACACATGCACACTCTCACACAGCAAATGGAGATCTCAATAGACAGTTAAATCAGCCACAAATTATATAAATTGGTCACAAACACACACTGGTGGGTTTTTTCTTTTCAAATTCTTACCATTCTGTGTTCAACTAAATCAGAGATACTCAGCAGCTCTGCAGTGATATGTGGCTGTTAAGTCGCTCACTTAGCAAAGTAGTCGGAGAGTGATTCAGCAAGGATTCAGCTTTATTCAGCAACTCAAACACAACTCCAACACAGATCAACATCTGATAGCCAGAACAGCTTTTACATTGCAGCTGTCCTGCTTTTAAACTCTCCCGGCGAATGCAGCCACGCCTACTGTACAATTACCAACCAATAAGGTTGTATGCATAAGGACCAATCATGGACGTTCCCGCTCAGCGAGCTTGCTGACAAGTGATTGGTTGGTTCCTCCTGGGCTATCAATGCGATTGGATGGATTTGGATCCTAGCCCAGGACGAAGCTTAACATGACATTTCAATTAGATGTTTTCATCACACATTATGCATTCAATGGCAGCTTATTGAATACATTACAGTGGCTCTTCTGAGCACTGTCCCCCAATATGGCACCTACCCCATCATTCAGGAAAGTGGGCAAGGCCCTTGCCTAGTGGACCTTATGGCTGGCAGATGGTTCCTGCCTTGAAACAGTCATTGCCAGAAGGACAGATAAGCTGCAGAGCTTCCCTGAGGCACAGGCCTCATGCCTGAGATGGAAGTGATTGTGACTTTTTTGGTTGGTGGTCATTGTGAACATCCCCTGAGTCTGACCTGGATGGCCCCGGCTAGCCAGCTCTCATCAGATTGCGGAAGCTAAGCAGGGCCAGCCCTGGTTAGTGCTTGGATGGGAGACCACCCCAAGGAAGTCCAGGGGCTGTACGCAGAGACAAGCAATGGCAAACCACCTCTGTCCATCTCTTGCCTTGGAAACCCTTCGAGGTCACCAAAAGTCGGCTATGTCTTGACTCCACTTTCCACCACCAATCGTGAATGTGGCTCTCTGTAGTAGGACTCACTGATCTACGTAGTCCTTATCAAAGTTAGTGGCTGATGATCTGTTTGGATTAGCAGTGTTTTTGCGCATGCGCAGTTTTGCAAGAACCCAATACCTGCTTAGCAGACATCCAAGTCATTCAGGGATGAACTGAACAGCCCTGGTAACGGCTCACATTGGATCGCCAGAAATGAGCGCAGTATGTTTGACCATTTGCCATGATATTTGCAGTATCTGTACTTGGGCACCCAGGCCTTGCACAAGGGGCCTTTGTTCAGACACAGAACTACACGCTAGTGACTAGGCGACCTCTGGTCTCTGCTTCAGGACCCACTCAAGACAAAGAAACCCTGCTGCCAGGTGGGCCCTCTTGAGATTTGTGGCCGCTGAATGTTCACCAGGAAGCCCGCCAGAAGCATTTCTCCTACCCTGGAGACTCACGGTGGCCCTCCTGGGGCAGGCAAGTCCTAACTACCTGCATTTTTATCTTTTGTGGCTGACAACATAAGAGTTAAAAAGCTGTTGCAATATTGAAGTTGAACTGTATGAAGCTACCAAACTGTTTATACTGCAACTCACAATAATTAAAAGCAACAAAGAGGAGAATTTTTCCCCCCCAACGTCCTGCCAAAATAAACATATTTTTGCCCCTGGTCATACAGGCCAGAAAATGCGGGAGGGAAACATAGCTGTTTGCCACTGACATGCCTTCTTCTGCTGTTCTGGTAAGGGTAATACATGTTTGTTTATGAAGTTTCAAGTTGGCAAAAGGGGACAGGAGTATGGGGTGGGGTCCTGGAGGAAAGAGATGAATGGCAGACTTATCCCTTTTGAAAATCTGGGATCTGGGAGTGGAGGGAAGGCCCACTTTAGGTGCCTGTTCTGGAGAAAGGTGGGGGTCTAAATGATGTCCATAAATAAAGTAGTGCCGTTTTAAGCAGAAGTCAGTGGGCTTGGCAGGGTGTAACTCTGTTTAGGACTGAAGTCTTGGCTAAGCCCCGGTGAGGTCTTGGTGCAACTGAAATAACTAACCCTGGAGGCTACTTCCCAAAGGGCGAGCCATGTGAGTCTGCCGTAGCAAAACTAAAAAGGAACTGAAAAGGAACTTTGTACCCCCTTAAAGATGCTGACCCAGTTGAGCATCCAGAGCAGGTGGGAAATGTGATGTCTCTGTTTAAGTTCTGGTGAATAAAATTAAATCAGCAACATCCCAGTTCAAGAATTATGTATTCAGCAAGCTCCTATACAGCAATGAATCTGTTACTGCTTTGCAAAGCAGGGTCCGGGTTTGGGGGACCCTGGACAGAGAGTTCCATGGGCCCCCTCTCTGCAGACCACCAGACCCCACTGATTGCAGCTCCCTGTCAACCCCACCTGTGCCCCCCCACCTGCCTGTGTGTCCGTCCCCTGCTGATGAGCCTCCCCCCCTGCACTCACAGCTGCATGCCCTTTGCCTGATGGCATTAGGTATTGTGCATTTTTGGAGGTGCTGCCAGGAGCACCATTGCTGTGTAACTGGCATGCTCTTCCCCAAAAAAGGCTGGGCCGCAGCTTTAGCTGGAAGTATGGGTAGTGGGGCACTTGTGAGCAGGTGAGGGAAGGGTAGGCCGTAGGCAAGGTGTGTGGATGGGGTTGGCAGGGGTCCCAACAAAAGCCCTGGGCCCCTGGCAGCAGCCCCTCTGCAGAGTATGCTGACGCCAGCCCTGGCTCTTTGAGGTACCACTTACAAGGAAGAAGAGCAATGAATTTCCCGGAAAACAATTCTGCCGCGGAGGCGAGTCCCCTTTGCAATGAATTCCTAAGTAGTAACTCTTTAATGCCCTGATCTGGATGTGCCAGGCTAGCCTGATCTCATCAGATTTCGGAAGGTAAGCAGGGTCAGCCGTGGTTAGTACTTGGATGAGAGACCACCCCAAGGAAAGCCAGGGTTGTTACACAGAGGCAGGCAATGGCAAACCACCTCTGAACATCTCCTGCCTTGAAAACAAGAGTAGGAGAAGAGACTGGACTTATGCCCCGCCCTTCACTTCCTGAAGGAGTCTCAGAGCAGCTTACGATCTCCTTTCCCTTCCCCTCCCCACAACAGGCACCCTGTGAGGTAGGTGGGGCTGAGAGAGCTCTTTCGAGAACTGCTCTTGAGAGACCAGCTCTGAAAGAACTTGTGACTGACCCAAGGTCACACCAGCAGCTGCATGTGGAGGAGTGGGGAATCAAGCCCGGTTCTCCCAGATTAGAATCCACACTCCTCACCACCACACCAAACTGGCTCTCTCTTTGGGGCTGCTGCTTAAGGACACGCTCCACCACCACATCTTTAATGTTAAAGGAATTAAAGGCAAATTAAATCCCAAGAAACTAGGTTATTTTCTATGAAGTGCATCAAGATGTTTAGGGACTATTGGGGAGGTGGCAGAATCATGCTGGTGGGGATATAATATCTTAACCAGGCCCTGCTTGTTTTCTGCCACACAGGTGCAAATCCGATTGACTGCTAAGACTATCGAGCATCCTTCACGAGGCGCAGAAGGGCAGCCTTCCCTCCCAGCTGTTCCACAGACTGGCTTCAGCGCAATAGACAAAGCCAAAGGTACGGCCTTCAAGTCTCCCCGGGGTTTACTCCGATCTAGGACCAATGCCAGCATCCCTCCAAAATGCCTCTCTCTCCCATTCTCGTGGCTGTGCCTACAGCCAAAAGGTCGACTTGGCAACATGCTCTGCACATGGAACTCCCCATGACGTCAATGGAAACGGAAGTCCTCCGCAGAGGGCGTATGCCAACTGAGTTACAGGAAACATTTGTTGCAGGGAGGCAGAGAAATACAATTTCTGTTCTTTTTTTAAAAAAATAATGGAGCCATATCTGTCAAATGTCACTCACGCATGGTTTTCCCCCCTCTCCCAAACAGATCCAAATTCAACAATGAGTGACATGAATTTGTTGTGACATATACTTTCCTGGACCCCAGAGCCCATCACCGGATTCATTCTAGTCTCATTTAACAAATGGGGAGGAAGAGTGTGACATCCCCCCCCCCCATAATTACTGAGTTTAAGGAGATAACAGAAATGTATAGAATAGTTGTTTGTTGAACTAGGACCTGGGACACCCAGGTTCAAATCCCCACTGTGCCATGGAAGCTCACTGGGTGACCTTGGGCCAAAGGAGTCTCAGAGTGGCTTACAATCCCTTTCCCTTCCCCTCCCCATAACAGACACCCTGTGAGGTAGGTGGGGCTGAGAGAGCTCTCTCGAGAACTGCCCTTGAGAAAACACCTCTGAAAGAACTTATGACTGGCCCAGCAGCTGCACGTGTGGAGTGGGGAATCAAACCTGGTTCTCCCAGATTAGAGTCCACCCTCTTAACCACGACACCAAACTGAAACAAATAATATGCATGAGGGGAGAACGTTGTAAGCTGCTTTGGTTTTGCATTGGGATGAAAAGTGGGGTATAAGCACACAGAGATTTCCAAAACCAACACATTAGTGACTGGGAAGAGGCACGCGAATGGTCTTGACACTTATTTGGTCGAGATTATTGTTGAAATGGCTAACTGAAGTTTATTTTCAGGGTTGGGGGGAAAAACCTGCTGTTTGCTGCAGAGTAGATAAATCTTGTTTACACAGATAGTATTCATATTTGCCTATTGCACAGTGGATCTTCAATCTGAAAAACAAACCACTGAAAGGTTTGCAAGGACAAATAGTTCTAAACAAATAAGTGGCCAATCCAGCTAAGGTTTGGTGTAGTGGTTAGGAATCTAATCTGGGAGAACCAGTTTTGATTCCCCACTCATCCACATGCAGTTGCTGGTGTGACTTTGGGTCAGTCACAAGTTCTTTCAGAGCAGTTCTTGAAAGAGCTCTCTCAGTCCCACCTACCTCACAGGGTGTCTGTTGTGGGGAGGAGAAGGGAAAGGAGATTGTAAATCTCTCGGAGACTCCTTCAGGTAGTGAAGGGCGGGGTATAAATCCAATCTCCTCCTCTTCTTCTTCTTAAACAAAGATAACTTGTCTAGATCCATTACGATAATTCAGGCTTCATACTCACTATGTGTAATCCGCCTTGAGCCCCTGTGAGAAAGGCAGACTATAAATAAAGCAAGCAAGCTTCGGATAGAATACTACTTTGGTTGCTGTGACGACAGGCAGGGGAAGAACATCCATGTTGGTCCAGCCAAGTTTACAGATGACACCAGATGTTTCAAGATGATGAAAAACCTAAGTGGATGGTGAAGAGCTCCAACAGGATCTCTCTGGGTTCAAAGAGGGGGGAACAATGTGGCAAAATGTAGGTGAACGGTATGCTGATGTGCTCTGAGGCAAAACAAAATTGCCAGTTTTATATATATACTGAATGGATCTTTATTGAAGAAGAAGCAGAGAAGAGATTGGATTTATATCCTGCCCTTCACTCAGAGTCTCAGAGCAGTTTACAAACTCCTTTCCCTTCCCCCCACCACAACAGACAGCCTGTGAGGTAGGTGGGGCTGAGAGAGCTCTTTCCACAGCTCTATGGGTTGCCCAAGGTCATCCAGCAGCTGCAAGTGGAGGAGTGGGGAATAAAATCTGGTTCTCCCAGATTAGACTCTGCGCACTTAACCAGTACACCAAACTGGTGTTTGGCCATGGAAGCTTGAATGCTGTCTAACCAGAGGAACTGATTGGCCTCCGTATGAGACAGGATGCTGGACTAGATGGACCACTGGTCTGATCCAGCAGGGGTCTTCTTAGGTTCTAACCTTGGGCCAGTCACCCACTCTTGGCCTAATCTATCTCACAGGGGTGTTGTGTGGATAAATGTGATGAGAGAGAAACCATCTAAGCCCACTTGTGTCCTAGGGTTGCCAACACTGGGTTGGGAAATAGAAGCTTCTGGGAGTGGATCCGTCGGAAGGCAAGGTTTGGGAAGAGGAGGGATCTCAGCAGCATATGAATGCCACAGATTCCACCCTCCAAAGCAGCCCTTTTCTCCAGGGGAACTGATCTTGGTCATCTGGAAATCAACTGTAATAGCAGGAGATCTCCAGGTGCCACCTGGAGGGTGGCAACTGTACTGTGTCCCTGGTGGAGCCAAAGGCAGGATACAAATGAAGTCAATAAATATCAGCTTTCAGCATCCCATGCAAAGTTCTACGAGCCTCTATCCCGTCCTCCTGCAGTTGTTTTTCTTCTGCCCGACCTGAGCTTCCTAAATCACAAGACAACATACATTTACCTTTATAATCTAAACACTTGCATATGAGGCTTTCCTCTTTACGAGGCAAAGTGAGGGGAGAAAGGAAGAGATGCCCTAGGTTGGGCCTTCCTTCCATGTTCTGTGTTGCTTTGTTTGTGGTGTAGTAAAAAAGAGCCAGAGAGTTGGGAGTGGGGGGGATGATTTGGCCAGCTTCGAAGTTTAAAATCTTTATCAACCCCAAATGAGTCCTCTGTTTTGCACTGGTGATTTGTGGCACTGTTGTTTATCTAAGTTATCGGTCACTGTTTAGATCCGAGGGGGCCTTAAGAACCATTTGCAGGCTCTGTCGTTGTACCAGACAGGGCAGACATCTGGATGTCAGTTATAATGGCATCCTGCAACCAGGAGTTGTTGTTTTTGGGGAAAAAAAGTTACTCTGTGTTCTCTTTGAACATGATGCACAACAGTTTCCAGGCATTAATGCAAGAGGCAGAGCCAGCCTTTGGATGGAGCCGAGTTGGAAGCGAAGATTTATGAGATAGGGCAGCCGAAGGGGGGGGGGGAAGGGGTACTCATTTTACAAAAGGGTGGCTCTTTGAGACTGCCTGGTTTTTTAATGGCACGACAGCTTCCTCTCTGGTCCATACGACATATTCTTTGAACACCCGAAAAGAAATAGTGGATCAGAAAATTATTTTCATGGTGTCGCTATGTTTACAGTTTCCTGTTGTCTTTTCTTAGAAAAGCCACACCGCTGGATGAAAGACTTTTTAAGACTTCCTCTTCTCCCGGGTGACATGAGAAGGGTCGTGATTTAAACTTGGCAGACTCTGGACAGGATATGCCACCAATTAAGAACACGAGGACTAATTTTTGTACCAAATAATAACAATAATCCTTGTTTTTGTTACCTGGCTTAAAGCGTTTCTGACACCACATTTATTTCTTGACCAGAAATCCCTGATAAATCACTGGGGCAAAGTCATTCTGTTTTAGGCAAGGAGGTGTCGCAAATATTTTCCAGTGAATAAGAAAAGTTTGCAACACAGAGAGGCAGACTTTGCTTGCAAACAAAAATGAAGTTCTTAATTTTTTTAAAAAAAAGAAATGTTCAACAGAAATTTATTTTATGGTAAACACAACAATACAGGCACAGCCCAACCAACATTGTGTATTGATTTTAATGGGGGGATTTATGTGCATGCTGAACTTTTCCCATTGAAATCAATGAGACTTAAAAGTGCTTGACTCTGGCTGGATCAAGCCCTTTGCATCTATTCTCTAAGCGTTGTTGTTCCTGGGTACATTCTTCTCTGCTGTTGCCAGTCTGATGTAATATTATGTCATTGCTTATTTATTTGTAATAATTATATACCCACCATTCTCCTGATCAACAGCAATAACATAAATATAAAATACATTTGAACGACATTAAAAGCACCAATGTAAAACACAAGTAAACATTAAAACAATAAATACAAAATCCTAATTCCCTTATGAACTGACTCAGATTTCCCTAAAAACTCTCCAGAATAATTCTGAGGTTTTTTCCCCTGGTCTCATCAGTAAGGCAGGAGGGTAGAAGCCTGATCTCTTTGAACTGGTCAAAACTGTATGAATGTCAGTCCCATACAAATTTGGCAAATGTCTGGAAACAGTACATATCCCTCTTCTTTTCAGACCCACGCCAGTGAATGCTAACAGTCACCTACGCTGATGTATCTCTGACTTCAGGCATTTATAACATTTGTCTGAGACTGACAACATTCACCCAGGAACACTGACATTCACCACATTTGAACATGCATCAGCATATAGCAAAGCTCTCTACAGAATTTCCCCAGATAGCTCCATTTCCCCCCTCTTCCGTACCATAAGCTACCTCTTTTATCTCCATCCCCCCCTCCTCTTCCGTACCATAAGCTACCTCTTTTGCAACCAAGTCTAAAGAAATCCAAAATGTAAGTACTAAAATCAGGTTTAACTTCCATCTACGTAAAATGCGTCTTTTGCAGCCTAACCCATTCCGATGTATGCTACCTGACTCTAGGTAGACAATAGGCTGCTACGTTCAACAGCATTTCCTCCCAAGTACATGTACACAGGATTGCAAGCTTAGCCACCAACGTCATTCTCAACCTCTCTTTAAAAAGGTGTGATTTTTGAGCTGTGCTTTAATGCCAAGTAGGTGTACGTTCATTAGATTTTTAGCATTCCCACTGCATATATTGTGAGAACGCACTACCCTCAGTCTTCTCACTATTCGTAGCTGCCATTTTGTGAAAACAGGGCAATACGTATATTCCCCCCCCTCCAATATATGTGATCAGAGACCCAGACTTCTTGTGGACACCAAAGCTTAAAAATATCCACACATAAAAAATATAGTCACACAAAATAACGATGGCGGATTTCCATCAGATATATTCGAGTCTAGCAGCGCCGTAGAGACCCAATGAGAGTTTCAAGGTATAAGCTTTCGAGAGCCCAGTTAGTCTCTAAGGGGCTCCGGGGCTCAAATCTTACTGTTTTACTGCAGACCAGGAAAGTTGCCCTCTGAAACAAATTTCCATCATGCTCCCATTATGCAAAGTAGGATCCTCCAAACCACAGCAACCAGAAGGGATTTACTTCTACACAGTAATATCCTACAAGTTTTTTGAAAATTACAGGACCACGTGATTGTTTCTTATTTTAAGAACTGACCCCCCCCCCGAAAAGAAATAATCCCTTATTTCACCATGCTTTGGAACATAATTTATTTAATTTCTGGCAAGAACTGCTCTGGAACGTCTCTTACAGTTTTTGTACTTCTTACATTCACACGGGTGTGCTTAATTGTACAACAAGACTAAAAATGTACTTAATGCCCTTTTCTTAGGATTAATTTTAAGCACAAACCGTTCCAGGGACTGGCGCATCGGTCTGTCCTGATTGTAGCCTGAGCATCATCATAACTAGCTGTGATAGAAATAAAATGTCTTAGCAATGGCCAGGTGGTACATCAGATGGAATTGGTCCAACATGCTTACTTACAGGTTCCAAGAAGCCTTTGGGGGGGGGTGAGAATTAGGGGAAGGTATTAGCAGTTGTATTTATAACAATGTTATATAACGATGAGCGATGTATTTATAAATTTGGAGGGCGGTATTTAATTTACACGTATTTTCCACAAAGCTCTCTTTAAAAGTAGAAATGGACAACTGTAAAGGAAAAAGATGCCAACATTATATTGATGTTGTATATATCAATGTAGCATACAGTTTTTTTTTCCTAATTACAAATATAGTAATCCCCACTACACACAATTGTAGAGGAGCACGACAATTTTGGGCAAACTATACTTCAGATATATAGACTTATCCTATGGAAAATTCCTTTCCTGGGAAGTCTAAATGTAAGATGTACCATTCTCTGAGGTGAAGCTTATTTCTGTTTTTGAATGTGTACACGCATTTTATTCAACAAAACAGGTGTAATTTCAAAAAGAAAGAAATAAAAGAAAGAAACGTATTCCTTACTCGGTAGCATCATAAGACCTCATCCAGGACTGGATGTCTAAATTTCCTCCACATTCACGGCTAGAATAGTGGGAGCACATTATGGTGGTTCTTAGAAGTATTTCACGGAAGGGTTTTTTACAGCTGAATAGACACATTGTTTCCCCTCAATTTCAAGGTTAATTTTTAGCCAGTGCATTTTGCTGATGCACATCTGAATTGTGTCCTCATTTCCTTGTCTTTTTTTTCCTTTTTTTTTTGGATGTGTGTGCTGAATTTCAATTTCATTGCCATTTAATTGCAAGACGCCACCAACATTATTTTTTTTTGGCTCTATCTTGCTGCCATTCAGAATGGTATGGGATGTCAGAAGCTTCTTTCTCCATGCCACCATTTTATTGCTTTCCTGGGCAGATGGTAAAATGGTGGCTCTGAAGGCGTTCGCAAATGAAGACAGCCCAAATTTTCGGCCTGCTGTTTCGCCGGCAGACACACAAGGCAGGCTTTCGTTCTGTCTCCCATCATGGAATTAGCTAGCTAGAAATATCCTATAGGTTTCCCCCTCCTGCCTGTGACTAGGCAAAGCCAGTGGAACAGAAGCTCTTTTTTTTGGAATACTTGGATCACAGAAAATACATGTGGGTCTGTGTCACATTTCCCAAATAAGAAAAGTGAATTTTAACACGTGTGATCACATATGCATATGGTGGTGGTGGAAGAATGTACCATCAAGTTCTAGTCAGTTTATGGCAACCCCTCATAGGCATATATTTATTTATTCATTTACTTCACTTATACCCTGCCTTCTCCCCAGTGGGGACCCAAAGTGGCTTACATCATTCTCCTCTCCTCCATTTTATCCTCACAACAACACTGTGAGGTAGGTTAGGCTGAGAGCATGTGACTGGCCCAAGGTCACCCGGCAAGGTTCCATGGCAGAGTGGGGATCTGAATCTGAGGCAAGTCCCCAAATTTTACATAGGTTTTGCCTGGAGATAAATTTGGGACTACTGCAAGTGAATCCATACCCAACAGATCACAATCAAAGTAACGTGATGAAATACTGTGGATTGTTTCATGCTACAGCTATAAGAATTTGTGTGTGGGGGCAGACTTTTAATTCTAAGGAAATGGGTATTTTTCTGTTAAATACAAAACATTGTTAAGTAGATACCTGGAATAGTTGAGTTGATCAATGGTTCACTTGTATCTTCATTCACAAAGCAGCCTATGTAACAGAAAGCACCTTTCTGCCTGTTTCACAAATGGTGGATTGCTTTTTGAAATGGTGACCTGCCTATCGGCATTCACTAGTAGGACTGGAATTGGAATGGTGCATCATTCAAAATGCTACCAAGAACTTCTGAGGTCCTTACAGTTTACACACTCTCTCGGATGCTTCATTGTAACAGAGAGGGTCGCCCCCAAGGTATGGAAAGAAAATGAAATGGAAACGCGTCCAGTTGTTCAGGACCCAATGAACGCGTTTCATTCCTCAGGGACAGTTACTGTCCCAGGCTTTGGAAAAGGCAGCCACACCCCAAGCTTCTAGTGCCTGTCATCTGAGAAAGATGCCAAGAGATTAAAGGCAGTGTACAGTTTGCAATGTACAAAAGAGATCTGCTGCAACACTATTTACAGCTTGAACAACAATATTACGTTCTGCTCTTTGGCGGATAAGGGTTGTAAAAAAAATGTGTACGCTATTAAATCTAGCAGTAACAAGGCTCTTAAAGCCCATTTTATTATACCAGTGCAGGTGAAAGCTTTATCCTTTTTTATCTTTGTGTCTTAGATTCCCTGCTTGAAACAGAATTCTGGGTGCAGTTATTATTCATCTCTCCGCTTCATCTTTGGCAAAGAGGAAATGGACAGATGTCCATTACCAAAGACCGCCACCTGGTGGCCAGCACAGAGACTCCGCTGCTGACTCATAAAGTCAGTGAAGAAATTTGGTCGCTTGGGAGTTCACACCGTGAGCAGCTTTAAATATCATGTTGAGATAGATTTATATTTCAAGGCGAATAAAATGAAACAATCCCCTGGAGTTTAGATTTCACTGACTTGTCGGGTCTCCAGCCAAGTATTATACAATTTTCACATGCAATCTGTTTTGTGAGCCGGCTGTGCATTTCAAAATGGTTTATTTTGATGACATGGTCATATTTCTAAATAATTTGATTTCCCGATATATGCATCATATTGTGGTCTTGCCAAGAACAAGCGCGTGCGGGGTGGGGGTGGGGAGAGCCCACTCAATTGAAATTGCAGAGTCTTAACCTGTAATCTGAACGGAAAAGAACCATCTTAGATTTCCGTGGCTGTCTAGCAAAGGGGGAGTGATGACAAAATCGCTTGATGAAAGAATCAGGAATCAGATCCTTTGTGGGTCAGAATCTAAGAAAACACACTGCAAGACAATTCTCTGTCATCCATAGGGAAAATTAAGACATGGTGTAGAATAATTGTAGGACATGCCCATTTTTAACAGACCTGATAAAAACATACCCCCCCCCATATGTCCTTTTAATTTTTTTAATGTACACAACATATGTGATATTTGCTCTCAAATACACAACACATACTCTGTACATGATGCATTTAATATCTCAATGGCCTGTTCAACCTATTTCTTTCTATGATCTTTTGTGCTCTTTCAGACACCCATATACAGTGGTGACGGTGCACGGTCCAGTCAAAATACTTCAGAGTCCCATGGATTTCAGTGCAGAAGAGAGAAGCATGCCAAACTGCCCCACTGAAATCAACAGGAATTTAAAATGCTTTCCTTTCGGTTTGGATCTGGATTGGTGTCAATACTTAGACAATGATAAATTTCCAAGAGAGACGGCTGTGTGGAAGGTGGAAGCCAGATCTTTGCCCTACCGTGCCATTGCTTTCCTATAATGTAACTGCCGCTCCTTGCCTTTGGACTACACGGAGCTCCAAATTAAATATGCCACTTTCCCTTCTGTACCCAGCACAAAAGGGCTTTGCAACTTTGAACAAGATAGGAAGAGCCTTTTGATGGGGGGTGGGGGTGGTTTTTTCTCCTTCCAGCAGCCATTCTACAGCCCTAGTGAGCCATGATGGCCTCAGCTTCCCTCCTACACAGAAAACATTTAGGAGTGGGGTTCGCTGCATGGTGTTGGACTGGATCTCCCCCCCTTCCCCTTAATGTCTGAGGCAGGTAGACAGACAATGCAGATCGTTTGGAAAAACAATCAGGTACGAGTGTATTTTAGTGCCAAATATCCTCTTGGATTTTGCAAATCGCTCTGTCTCATAAACAACAACAGCTGGCGAGCTCATTGCCTTTGTAGCTCTCTTTATGCATGATCTAAAAGAGAGAGAGAGAGAGAGAAAGAAAGAAATGTAGCTACTTATTCAGAATATACATGTTTTCACAGGGCGCTGCAACCGAGGGGCACTTTTCATTCAGCTGATGCAGGAAACCTATCGCCATTTTTGTGTGTGTGTGAGGGGGTGAGAGGCTGCTTGGGTGAAAGTCATTTTAGATACACGCTCTACTTTTGCATGCTAATTTCCTCTTCTGCTATAACCAAGGTAATTACTGACCTCAGAATCTTTTATCTCCTATATTAAATTAAGAAATTAAACTCCATGAAAGCAGGCCTAAGGAGAGGAGAAAATAGGCTTTTATGTTCACACATACACACCCCTTCTTCATTTCTCTCTCACAGGCTCTTGGTTAGGCTCAATCAGGTGCAGAAGGCAAAGCTAAACAGAGTTCACAGAAACAGGTCCGGGGATTCTCTGGTGTTGATCTGGAAGGAGCTACCCTCTGGTGGACTGAGGGAGAAGTTTTCTCTCTTGCCCCATCTTGGTGTCTCTCTATTAAACACAACCCTGAGAGGCAGCGTCGGGATGTTAACAATTCCTGTTCACTTTTGTGCAAGGTGCATTTATAGCAATTAATAATAGATCTGACTCAGTTTTTAAGATTTAAAGGAAGAATTCATACTGGTGAGATAAGGGAAAAAATAATTTCCAAGGAGATGCAGTTGTACAGTTACAAAAGGAGCACATCTCTGGGCATTGTTCGGAACATTTGTGCAACTGTTGTAATGTGTTTTTTGAACACGGTATGACTAGTTTTAGGCATTTGTTTTACAGCTCAGGCAGCTGTAGACCCGTCAGCCTGTTTCCTTTCATGATAGTCTACATGGGTCTTTTATCATTTGCTTTAAAATCTACAGTATTAGCTACTTTTTTGGTGGCTGATTATTTATTTATTTCATTTATACCCGCGGGCCCAAGATCATCCAGGCTAAAGTCGTATCTGAGGGGTGAAATATATTAACTTGACGAGCATTTTCAGGTTTGGTTACTGGAATGAGGAGGAGGAGGAGAAGAAGATTATTTATACCTCTCTTTTCACTTGGAGTCTCAGAGCGGCTTACAATCTCCTTCCCTTCCCCTTCCCATAACAGGCACCCTGTGAGGTGGGTGGGGCTGAGAGAGCTCTGAGAGAAATGCTCTTGAGAGAAGAGCTCATGTGGAGGAGTGGGGAATTAAACCTGGTTCTCCCAGATTAGAGTCCATCGCTCTTAACCACTATATCAAACTGGCACTCATGGATATTAACAATCCATGTTTTATGTTCTATGTGACTAAATGTAAGGGCCTTTGCCCATATATAGTAAATGCTACCTGACAACCCCACCTTTCTCCCCAGTGGGGACTCAGAGTGTCTTATATTGTTCTCCCCTCATTTTACCCTCACAGCAACCCTGTGAGGTAGGTAAAGCTAAGAATAAGTGACTGGCCCAAGGTCACCTAGCAAGCTTCCATGGCAGAGTGGCAATTCAGACCTGGGTATACCAGATCCTAATCCGACAGTTTTGTTAAGTCGCTCGCTTAACAAAGCAGTCGGAGAGTGATTCAGCAAGAACACAGCTTTATTCTTCAACTCGAACACAACTCCAACACGGATCAACATATGATAGCCAGAACAACACGGTTCAGTTTTACATTGCAGTTGCCCTGTTTTTAAACATTCCCGGCTAATGTAGCCATGCCCACTGTACACATACCAACCAATAAGGTTGTTCACATAAGGACCAATCACGGCCGTTCCCGCTCAGGGAGCTTGCTGCGAAGTGATTGGCTTGTTACTTCCTGGGCTAGCAATACCATTGGATGTATTTGGATCCTAGCCCAGGATGAAGCTTAACATTACAAGTTAATGAGATGTTTCACATACATCATGCATTCCTTGGCAGCTTTGGAATACACTACAAGTTTAAACCAGGGGTCTCCAACGTGGTGCCTGTGGGGGCAATGGCACCCACCCACACCTTTCCTGATGCTTGCCAAGTGTTGTTTAGAAAGTGGGTAGAGCTTCTGCCCAGCACAGCTTCTGATTGGCTTTGCAGACTTTTAAAAGTATTGTTTTGGCAACAGCTGCCACCACTGCACAAGGATCTCCATTGGATCTCCTCTCCCCGGGAGAGCGTTACACTATCTGGAAAGCAATCTACTAGTGGTTCCCGGCCCAAAAGACGTCTGGCTGTCCCGGGCCAGGGCTTTCTCCGTCCTGGCCCCGACCTGGTGGAACTCTCTGCCGGACACCACCAGGGCCCTGCGGGATCTTATGCAATTCTGCAGGGCCTATAAGGCAGAGATGTTCTGCCAGGCTTTTCGTTGAGGACAGCAACAATTTCCACTCTAGCTGGCACCGTTTTATGCTCTCCAGATCATTTTGTCCTCCCTCCTCCTCTGCCCAGGAGGTGGCTGGGCAGTCCGGAATGGGGAGGGGGGGGGAGATTTAGTTCGCCATCTGGAGTTTTAATCAATCTACTAGTATTAGTGTATTTTATTTTTTATAGTGATGTTTTTATCTACTGTTGTACATCGCCCAAAGACCTGCGGTAGAAGGGATGGGTGATACAGAAATCTAAATAATAATAATAATAATAATAATAATAATAATAATAAATAAATAAAAAATAGTGGGACTGAAGGTAAGCTATGGCAGCCATTTTGTGGCTGACTTTGATCCTACACCAGCCATTTTGTGGCTGCACCCACCATGCTGTTATCAGAATTTCAAAGATGCCCACAGGGTCCTACAGGTTGGAGACCCCTGGTTTAACCATTACACCACACTGTCTCTGGTTCTCTTCCATAAATCCACGTTCTTCTTCAGGAGCACCTATATTTATTTATTTGATTTAAAATTTATTTCCACATAACATCCCTCCAGATTAGTTTCCGGTGGCATCTCTTTGGTAATTATGAAATGTTCACAGCAAAAGGGCTTAATATAGACTTTCTTTTTGCCCTCAAAGCCTGAAACTCTGCTGTGAATCTTTCCTTCCCACCAAAAATCTCTCTTCCCCCCCACAGGAACGCAATGATTCTTTCTCTCCCATATAGACTCCTTGTAGAATCCAAAGAAGGGCTGCCTATCCTCAACCCCGGCTGCCTAAGGGAGGATGGTGTATTTATTAACCCCCTCCCAACATCTACACATATTACTCCCATCATCAATGCAACCCAGATCACAAAGGAGAAATTGGAGACAGTGTAGAAAGGTGCTTATGAAACAAAAGACCTTGGGATGACTCGGGAAATGAGCCATGGGATACACTGCAGAAGAAGCAAGCTGACTTGAAGAAAAATCCTTCCCCTTCCCACACATCGCTACCAGTCTGACTTTGCGCATGAGTGAAATCCATCTACCAAGATGAAGAAGAGCCCCATTGGATCAGGCAAAAGCTCCACATAGTCCGATAGCTGGTTTCTCATGATGGCCAAACAGATGCAACTGGGAAGAACAAACGCAAGACATGAAGGAAGCCTGCTGTGGCTTACCCAGCAACTGGTTACTGAGTGGTATACTGCCTCTGGATATGGAGGTTCTGTTGAGCCATCATGGTAAACAGCTGTGAATTTTAGTTCCCTTTTAATATTATCTATACTAGTATCCATCTTACAGCAGCAGATTCCATACATTAATTATCTAACACATCTGACTTCTTGTTTGTGATATGAACAGTTCCTGACAACCCAGAATAATTGGTAAAGTAAAGGTTTCCCTTGCTCGAAAGCCAGTCGAATCCGACTCTAAGAATGCGGTGCTCATCTCCGTTTCCAAGCTGAAGAGCCAGCACTGTCCAGAGACATTTCCATGGTCATGTGACCGGCATGACTAGATGCCAAGCGCACGGAACGCTGTTACCTTCCCACCAAAGTGGTACCTATTTATCTACTTGCAATTTCTTGCTTTCAAACTGCTAGGTTGGCAGGAGCTGGGACCTGAGACAGGAGCTCACTCCGTCTTGCGGCACTCAGGTCTCGAACTGCTGAACGACCGACCATTCAGTCTGCAGTTCAGCGTCTTAAACACTTGAGCCACCGCAGCCCCTCAGAATAATTGGGGGCAGGGGAAACTACCTCTAAATCCCATGCCAAGCAGGAAAAATTACTTCTGACTTCAGTAGGCTGCCACTATAGGAGGAAACGTAGGGTTAACCACTTCAGGTTGGGAATTTCCTAGAGATTTCAGGGAGAAGGCTGGAGATGCGGAATATGGGGAGGGCAGGGGCCTCAGCAGGGATGTGATGTCATGGAG
>NW_015176496.1:257044-267111 GCF_001447785.1 Gekko japonicus | reverse complement strand
TGGGCATGCTGGGGGCGGGGCCACGGCCATACAAGGGAAAACTCTATGGTTTTCCCTTGTATGGTCATGGCCCCGCCCCCAGCGTGCCTGGTGTCATAATGTCACTTCCTAGTGATGTGTGTGCAGCGCACGTGCACTTCGCGCACACACGCACGCTCCAGCCGCAGACCGGGAGTCCCCCAGTAAGTACATTTTTCGACTTGGCAACCCTACATGTATTGTTGAAATAATCCTTACAAAATCCCTGTAAGGTAGGCCAGTAATTATTACTTCCATGTCGGACAGGGAAGAAGCTAAGAGATAATGGCTTCCTCAGAGTTCACAACTGAGCTGATATTTGAACCAGGGACTCAGCCATTCAGTCATGCCTGTTTTGTAAATTAAAAGATCCACCGTGGGCCTGGAAGTAAACACATAAAAGAGGAGGAGGAGAACAGGAAGAGAGATGCTGGTGGGTCCGAAATAAGGCTTCCGGCTTGTGTAGAACTGTGTGTATGGCTGACCCTACTTCCAAAAGACCAGCTTTCTTGAGCCACGACCTCCTTCTTGAGGCCTGAGATAAATTAGCTTTATTACCTTGTTCTGAGGCAATCAGAAGTGACCAGGGAAGGGGAAGAGGAGGGTCATGGCCATATAAGGTTCCTCGCTGTTTTTATGGCTCTTGCCTGATGTGTTTCTTTCTTCCCACCTCTGACATCAAAGCCTTTGCAAGGCCATGCACTGAAATGGGCCTTTCACCTCTCCTCGTGTGTCCCTCAGCCTCTTCCTCTGCCCTGGCTGCCAGATCCCTCCGGCCACCGCCTCACTTCATCTGTCAATCCCCAAGTCAGTCCCTCGACACACCGTCTGTCCCTCCACACATCATGAGGAAATTTGTTATTTCCTCTCTCTGTGTAGTCTCCTTTCTGTCCTCTGCCAGGTCCGGGTGCTCCTGTCCACACCATGCTAGCTCTCCCTGGGAAAGTTAATCCATATGGGCAGAGCTGAAACCTGTCTAGTTCGCATCAGTCATCAGACACAAGAGCCATTTATGTTTCTCCCTTTCCTCAGAGATTATTTTGTTGAAGAATGATGTAAGCCACTTTGGGTCCCCATTGCGGAGAAAGGCGAGGCAAAAATTAATGTAACAGACAAATAAATAAGGCACTCTTATTTCCCCCTGTGCCCTTTCAGAGTCCAAAACAGCTGTTTGTCTCTCCCCTGCGGCCATTTTGGCACTCGAAAAAGGGGAGGGATACAAGAGCTCCTTGTCCATCCAAGCTGTGGGCCTAATGAGGATCAGGCCCTCACAGCATTTTTAAATCACCCATTTTAGGCTTTAAAATGGCAGCAGTGTCCTCATATCAGACACAAGGGTACCATCACATCTCATTTGGCCCTAAGTAATCTCCCTTTTGCCATTTCACCTGCAATTAAACTATAGCTTTCCAGCCACACCCACTTTCTGCCTCCTCAGGGCCGGCTCTCTCACTAGGCCAGCTAGTGTCTGGCCAAGGGCGCAGCTCCGTCCAGGGCGCCAACTGCCCTGCCGCCACCCCCCCAAAAGGCCCCCACCATCCCTGCCGAGCACACGTCGGTTTTCCCCGCCCCTCTCCTCCGGCGCGGGCCGGCTCCGCTCAGCTGGGGCTGAAATCCCTTGGCTCCCCAGGAAGTGGAGCGCAGTGCCCCTGGCTGGGCCTGCCTGAGGGGATGGGGGGGCACGGCCGGGCTCTTCTCCACCTCTTCAGGCTGCTGCCCGTGTGTAGGGGAAATAGGGAGCGCACGCGGAGGTGACCTGCCGGGCTGGGGGGGGGCGGCGCACGCTCCTGCCTGCCGGCTCCTCCTCCCTCCTCCTCCTGCAGGACAGGCCCAGGGCAGCAGGCGCTCTCTCAGGGCCCCGGCGGCGGGGCTCCCCATGCTTCATGCCAGCCGACATGAAGAGAACCGGCTCAGCGGTCCCAGGTGGAGGCCCAGCGCGGAGCTCGCCTCACACCCTGCCCGACCGGGGAAGGCTTGACTCATGAGTAGGCATTATTACCACCAAGGTCTTTGTTCATGAGTAAGCTGTAGTTCACAAGGAGGCCTCACTCCTGCTCATAGCTACTAGCTGAGGGGAAGAACTAACTACCTGTTGCCTCCACAGTAGAACAGCTTTCATTTCTTTCTGCTTTTCAACTAGTGTTACCAACTTCCAGTTGGGAAATTCCTGGGATTTTGGGGTGTGTGTGAAGCCTGGGGATAGGGCTACTAAGTCCCCCCAGGGGGCGGGGAAACCCCCGCCCCAGAGGCCCATTCCCCACCACCGGTGGATCAGGCCCCGGGGGGAACCCCACCCCAGCGTGCGCGTCACCAGGAAGTGATGTTATGACGCCGGGCACACTGGGGGCGGGGCCACGAACATCCGCGCACATAGGATGCCGGACGGGAGTCCCCCGCTCCTGAAGATTTAGGACTTGGCAACCCTACCTGGGGAGGGCAGTGTTTGGGTAGGGTAGGGACCTCAGCAGGGTATAAAGGCCATAGAGTCAACCCTCAGAAGAAGCCATTTTTCTCTACGGGAACTGATCTCAGTTGCCAGGAGACTGTAATTCAGAGAGATCTCCCTAGTTTCAGCTATTTGCATACGTGCACAGCAGGTGGAACTGATGCTCACAATGGGCAACCAGATACTCCTGGAAGACTTAGGAGTGGGGTACAGAGGCCAAAGCTATTGCCCCCAAAACTGGCATTTAAAGTTATAGAGTTCCAAATATGGAGATTCCATTTAGCCACCATGGCTAATACCTATGATGGACCTAGCCTCCATCTGTCTGGTTTAGCTTTACCGTTACCTGTGAACAGCAGTGGCCAAATACTGCCACAATGACATGCTTTAGGTCAAGAAAGCCTTCCAAAGCATAACAAATCATCCCCTATTTTGACTATTTATTGCTTTGCTGTCCTCCCCCCTTAATTAAATCAAAACAGCTGTTGACCTTATAACCTTAGCTTGTTATTTAGTTTTGTCTTTTCATATTTATTTATTTACATTTATATCCCGCCCTCCCCGCCATTTGGCAGGCTCAGGGCGGCTAAAAATATGTATAAAATACATTAAAATTCCCTTAAAACTATCAATCAATACAAAATCATACCACTTATATTAAAAGATGGCGAATCTTCCGATATTGACTATCAACTGAACACTGTCCACCGGCTCACACCCAGCTATAAAGCCTTGGTTGGTGGCACCGTTGGTACTGTCGGTACCAATAATGGTACAGTTGCTGGCACAGTTGGTAATCAGGCCAGGGCTAGGGTCAGGGCCATATGACTGAGGCGGCACCCTGCTTAAAAGCCTGGTGGAAGAGCTCCGTTTTACAGGCCCTGCAGAACTGTAAAAGGTCCCACAGGGCCCTGATGTCTTCTGGGAACTCGTTCCACCAGTGAGGGGCCACCACAGAGAAGGCCCTGGCCCTCGTTGTAACCAACCTGGCCTCTTTATCCTAAAACATCATCATGTTACATGTTAATTTGCTGTTCAGCCTCTGTCTATAAGTTTGAACTCTACCTTCCATTCCAATGCATTTGAAAAAGGTGTGCCTGCACATGAAAGCTCATACCTTGAATAAACCTTTGTTGGTCTTAAAGGTGCCATTGGACTCGAAATAAGTCACAAAACAGAAATGGCACACTCCTCAGTCTGAGAATAGAGAAGAGATCAAACCAAACCAAAACAAAATAACAGTGACAATAAAAACAACAAGAACATTTTGGACACATTATAGCAAGGCCCTGTGGGCACTTTTGGAATTTTGCAAACTGTCAATGGCTATCACTACAAAATGGCTGCCATCAGCAGGTGGCAACAATCACAAAATGGCTGCCCTGCCGATTTCCAAATGTTGAGAAGTTCCAACTCAAGTATTTTTCTAGGATAGGGTCAGACACCTGCTCTTTGGGAGGAAAGCGATGGCAAACCTAGATAGCATAATAAAATGTAGAGACATCACCCTGCCAATGAAAGTCCTTATGGTAAAAGCAATGGTATTCCGAGTAGTAATGTATGGCTGTGACAGTTGGACTATAAGGAAAGCCGAGCACTGTAGAATAGACTCTTTTGAATTATGATCATGGAGAAGACTCTCGAGAGTCCCTTGGTCCCAATAAAATGTTCCTTAGGTTAAAAGCAGTGTTGATCAAAAAGCTATTCTTGACTAACCTTTTTAGGTTCTGAATTCTAGGTTTAGGTTAAGTTCCCCCCCCTTTTTTTTCTTCTTTGTCCTTGCTCAAATACTTTGACCGCCAAATGAGACGGGAGCACTCACTGGAGAAGACCCTGATGCTGGGAAAGATTGAAGGTCAAAGAAGACGGGGACGGCAAAGGATAAGATGGTTAGACAGTGTTATCGTTGCAATGAACATGAAATTATGCAGACTCCGGAGCACAACGGAAGA
Organism: Gekko japonicus; assembly: GCF_001447785.1. Taxonomy (NCBI): domain Eukaryota; kingdom Metazoa; phylum Chordata; class Lepidosauria; order Squamata; family Gekkonidae; genus Gekko; species Gekko japonicus. The sequence continues at coordinate 262,695 of NW_015176496.1, read as the reverse complement.
GAAGAGGGCCTGGCGTGATGTGGTCCATGGGGTTGCGAAGAGTTGTACTCGATGGTGCGACTGAGCAAGAACAACACCAAAATGCCCTACAGATCCAAACATAATGCCTCCTGGAGTCTTCTGAACTACCTCCTGCTCCAATGAGGTGGAAGATAGCTAGGAAAACAAGTGGGTGCCAAAAATTACAGGGTGGAGATTAATGCACTACAGGGAAGGAGAAAGTATGGGTAGATATCACCTAATATAGAACCGCTGCATGATCCAGTGGTTGTATGGACCTTCACTTACGCATGAGAATAGGATAGCTCTGTGTGCACTTCCAATTGTATGTGTGGATTGTCCTCTTACCATTAAAGGGCAAAGAAAAGATTACACAATTTCACTGGAACCTTTGTCCCCTGGAAATGGACAAAGGGTTAGAACTGGTTGGAACAGAGCTGATAGCTGACCAGGGGACCTTCTACAAATCTTTTTGTATTGCATGGAGGGGTACGTTTAGAGGAAGTAAGCAGTGGCCTGATTCTCTGTTTTGTCGCTCAAAAAAGGGATGCCGGATAATAGGAAATCGGGAAGAGGCCTTGCTCTTCAAATTCACACCTTCCCAGGGAGGCCCATATTGCACTCTGAGAACCATAGCCCAAGGGGTAAATAACTTTCTTGTGTATTACCACTGTACACAATTCTGTTTTTTTGCTTTAAACTCACCCACATGTTTCTGGAACGGTTTTGCATCTATGCATCAAATTGAGCTGGCAGATTTGCAGGCTTCTACCCAGTGAACAACGTGAAGTATTTATCCCTTGGGATAAGGGACTTGGAAGTGCAGATGGTTCTGATACACTCTGCTAGGAATGTAAACAGGAAAATATCTTTGTTGACTTATTCTTCAGTAATCAGTAATAATTAGTTACTGTCGAGGGATGAATTAGAATTTCGCATCTCACAAACCATGCAGTGAACAAAGCTCCATGAAACGTAGCAGCGGAGGAACGACTGTGGAGTATGCGCTTTCACACCACACTATATTAGGCTTATTTCAGAATACTCATTTGGCTTCTTTTAAACGCACTCTGCACTCCATAGTTCAGCATTTCTCTCATCAATAATCAATATGAAGATGGCAGTCACAAGAGGTCATGAAAGGAATATCAATGGTCATGAAAGGGATAATAGAAGTTGAACTACTATGTTTCAGAACCCATTCACAAGCAACATCTTTTCACTTCATGGCTCCACTATGGAGCAGAGCTGCCCTGAACTGTCCTTCTGTATTGGTTTTTGAAGCAATTAGTTTTTGGCTCCCACAAACCTAGTGTTTTTAAGGAAAACTACCCATATTTGCCTTTGGGGATGTTTTGTTTGCTCCCATGGTTCCTTCCTCCTCTTGCTTCTTCATCATCAATTTCCCAGACTTTCTTAGGGCTTTTCTCCTGTTTTATAAAGGATTCCCAACAAATCAGGGATCAGGAAGTCAAAATGATGACATCATAATTCTGTTCCACCAATCCAATTTGCCGTCATGCTGCTGTCACTGAGGGCAAAGGAGGCTGGTTTAGAAAGAAGGCAATGCTTCCTGGACTGTGATTCTAACTAACCAGGAAAGGCTTGTGAGGGCAAAGGAAACAATATTCCCTGAATAAGCAAACACTTTCATCTGCTTCACAGTGATCCCTGAAAAATAACCAAAAGGGAGATTAGAACAACCCATGACACCAATTAAATTTCCCCCCTGAAAATTGCTTTCCTCTCAGCTCAGCTGTACCATGAAAGAATTTATCAGTGCTTGCACTTATATTCCATTAATACTTCATCAATTGACCATTTTAATTCAAATCCATGGATGCTTTCAGTCATTCATTTTCTCAATATCGCTGTGCATCATGGGTTTTGTAGTCTTAAACTTGCATGGAAGCTGAGTAGTCAGGATGTTCTGAAACTTATTTTGTAACCTATGAAGGTACTACTGTATTGTATATATCTGTATGCAACTATCCTAATTCATCTTCAGAACCATTTTATTCTTAGTTCTACAACTTGGGGACCATAACATCAGCATCAAGTAAAACCTAATGCTACCATTCTGATTTTACAAATAGATATATACTGAAGAATTCAACATGTCCTGCTCAATAAAAAGGAAAGAGTTCCATGCAAAGAGTCATGATTCAACACATAGATCATCTTGATGGATAAAAAACAGCTGTGTGCGTCTTTTATAACTTATCCATATGTGTTATACATGTAATTCCAGTTGCTATTGCTGATGTAAAAAATAGAAATATTAATTGCAACTAATATTGGCCATTGCTTCCTAGATAAATAATAGTTATAGATTTTATAAGCTCATTTGGGCTACAAATACAGTTACTGTGATCATTACAAATGCAGGCATAATGGATGCAATAATCATGCTACAACAAGCAAAGAGCTATTAAAATGATGTTAACATGAAAATGTTGAATGGAAATCTTTATTGAATGAAAGTAGCAATATCTCTTCAAAGTATGCATAGCTGCAGTCATTGCTCTACACTGTCCTGTGCTACATTTCGAATGGTATATACGATTCTTAAAATGGTTCCCTGTGGAAACATTTTAGTGACTTGGAGTGATATCAGCTATAAACAGAAGATTCATTATCAGAGCTGTGTCAGGGTTCATTTGGATTTCAGGAAGAGTGGAAATCAGATATGCTGTGATTTTTGCAACAAAAAAACAAAACCAACGGCAATAGCATTCAAAACTAACTTGGGTTGAATCCACTGGTGAAAAGTAGAGGAGTGGATCACAAAAAAAAAAAGGCTATGCTGGGGGTCAGAGGTCTACATAGAAAAGAGACCTGTGGAACAGGGGTTGTAGTAAGGAGAGGAATTAGGTGAAACTAAGTGGAAAAGGTAGCTGAATCCCTGGCAATGCTTTGGTGCCAAGTTGAACACCTCATCTGATTGCCATGATGATTTCCTTGCAAATCACAATTAGGGTGCAGTGGGAGCATTCAGCATGACAGCTGACTATGTAGCTACTGAGGACACATGCTTGCCATTACTGGCTTGCTTGGACAGTGTAGGCCCCAAGGTTTGTCATCATCTCATTTTTTGTCCTGCTGTCAAGTCACACCTGACTTACGGTGACACTTGAGTTTTCAGGCAAGTGGTGTTCAGAGCTGGTTTGCCATTGCCTGCCTCTGTGTAGCAACCCTGAACTTCCTTGGTGGGATCCCATCCAAGTAATAACCAGGGCTGAGCCTGGTTAGCATCCAAGATTTGATGAGATCAGGCTAGCCTGGGCCATCCAGGTCAGGGATATCATCTTATATCTTAGAGAGCCAGTTTGGTGTAGTGGTTAAGTGCGCGGACTCTAATCTGGGAGAACTGGGTTTGATTCCCCACTCCTCCACTTGCACCTGCTGATGTGCCCTTGGGTCAGTCACAAGCTCTGGCACAGCTGTCCTTGAAAAAGAGCAGTTTGTGTCAGAGTTCTCTCAGCCCCACCCACCTCACAGGGTGTCTGTTGTGGGGAGGGAAGGGAAAGGAGTTTGTAAGCCGCTCTGAGACTCCAAGTGAAGGGTGGGGTATAAATCCAATCTCTTCTTCTCTTCTAGTGTAGATGTGCTGATTTTGCACCTGCACAGTTGATAGGGTTGCAGGTCCCTCCGGGCAATCAGTGGGGGATGGGGGGGGAATTATCAGGAGTAGGAGGGAGGGCCAGGTGATGTTGTTAGTGACATATTTATGTCACTTTCGGCGTGTACCAGAAGTGATGTCATCATGCTGTGACATCGTGGTGATGCTCTGGTATTTGAATAAAAACTCTATGTTAAAAATGGCTTCTACCATAGAGTTTTTGCTCAAATACCAGACTGTCACCTGGACATCACCGATATGATGATGTCACTTCCTGTGAGCACTGGAAGTGACATTGCCACATTGCTGGTGACATTGCCTGGGTTTCCCTCTTTCTCCTGGTAATTCCCCCTGCCATCCAACTGGTTGGTAGCAGGGGTGGGGCCTGGTGGTGGGGGACTCCTGCCTCCACTGGGTGTTAGCAGTCAGACCCCTCCTCTTGCTGAGGGGCCATTTATAGCTAAAAAAACCATACACATCTCTCTCTCTCTCTGTGTATGTGTGTGTGCGCGCGTGTGTCTATCTATGTATCATCTATCATCTATCTGAGCTCAAATTTCATAAACTGCAATGCACTGCCTGGCCTAAAATAACACAAAATGGATGACAGCCAGGGACTAGTCTGGACATACAGTATAGAAGTGTGGGAAAGAGCTGCTGGCCAGCTAATAATGTAGGACAATGGGTCTCCCAAGAAAACTACCTCTTCACCTTGGATTAACCTCATCCACACCCAGCTTCACTTCCCCTCACCCATTTACCCTAATTAACCAATCCTTAAACACTGTCCACAAAACCTGGTAGCTTTTCCCATCCAGTACTTAGAGGGTCATCAAGCACCATTTCCACCCATAGTCCACCTCTGGTAAACCCATCAAACTTCTCCCAAATATTGCTCATCTCTGAAAAACCCATCAAGTTATTGTTTTGGGGGCAGACACATCAGACTGCCCCAGGAAGCATTTTTCCCTATACTTGTAGCACTCTGCTCCATAGCAGTGTGCGTGTGAGTTCTTAAACCCGTACATCACACCCTCAAATCTATTTGAGCCTTCCCTTCTCTCGGTGAAACACTGGTTGTTTTGCTACTACCTCCATGGACCTCTTTCTTTGAGACTGGTAATTATAGCCTTTCCTAAAATTGCTGTTCCCCTCTCCTCCCTGATTTCCTTTTCCTAAAATTGCTGTTCCCCTCTCCTCCCTGATTTCCTTTTACCTAGCTTGCATGTTTTAAGTGTGTTTGTGTGTGTACTGCCTTTTGTGTGTGTTTTGCCCTTTTATTTCTTTTTTTAAAATAAAAACCTTACCAATGGAACATCTGCCTGGTTTGTTTTGAGAGTTCTCTTGAGGGAAAGATCCTCATAAACATAGATAGAGAATCCCAATTACCCCCTCTCACTCTGTCTCCTTAAGCTAATTCCCCCAATGAAATAAGAGACTGCCTCTTGGAGTAACGTGGGAGGGGGTGGCAACCCTAACGGTGATGTTCATCATTGAGGGGCATTCATCATGCTTGCATTTGTTCCAATCGAACTCTATCAAATGGCAGTTCCCAGGTGGCATTGCCAGAATGTGTAAATTAATGAACACATTTGATTTTGGGGATCAGGGAAGGGGTCTAAATGTTAGTGAGAATGGACTGGGCAATGGTACTAGCCCACACCAGGACTTCAGAGGCAGCAACAAAGCTAGAAGAATAGATATGCCAGGACTCTGTGCATCCTTCCTGTTGTCTGCTCTGATACTATCCCCTTGTTTGCCCAGATTGCTGTTCTCAGGGAAACGTCCTTCCTTCCTGCTGTGTCTGGGTTGGAAAACACCTGGAGACTTTGGGGGTGGATCTGGGAGAGGGCGGGGTTTGGACAGGGGAGGGACCTCAGTATGGTCCAATGCCATAGAGTCCACCCTTCAAAGGAGCCATTTTCTCCAGGGGAGCTGATCTCTGTCAGCTGGAGATCGTTTGTAAAAGCGGGTGTTGTGTCCACTGACCGCCACCGGAGGTCAGCGCATATACCCGAGCTTCAGTCTG
>NW_015176496.1:245557-253335 GCF_001447785.1 Gekko japonicus | reverse complement strand
TTCCTCCTCTTCTTCTTCTTCTTCTTCTTCCTCTTCTTCTTCTTCCTCTTCTTCTTCCTCTTCCTCTTCCTCCTCCTCCTCTTCTTCTTCTTCCATGGAGAAGCCATTTTTTTTTGCTGTCAAATCACAGCTGACTTATGCTGACCCTTCATGGGGTTTTCAAGGCAAGAGGCATTGAGAGGTGGTTTGCCATTGCCTGCCTCAGGGTAGCAATTCTGGTATTCCCTTGTGGTCTCCCTTACAAAGACTTCGCTTCCAAGATCAGAGGAGATCAGGCTAGCTTGTGCTACTCAGGTCAGGGGAGGGGAAGCATAAGAATAGCTCTAAAACACACATGGCACAGTACATTCAGGAACTGCAAGCCTGGTCGAATAGGGGGAAATGACGTTTACAAGCCTGTCTTAAAAATCAAGAGCTAATACTTTCCCACTTCCCCCCAAAGAGTCATACTTTAGTCTTGATGAAAAGGGGTAATACATGAAAGTCCCTATGATTAGACTCACTGCTTGGTGGAGAGATGAAAAGCAATGCTCCAGGTGGAAAGAGTTAATGGCAGAAGGTTTCCACAGATTTATTGAATACAACCTCTCAATTTCATTTGTAGTTTCCCCACTGAATCCAAATATCACAAAACAGACATCAAAAGTACCAGATGGAGATGGGATGCCTTATCTGAACATTACAAGAGTACTCAAAAGTCTCTAAAGACAAAAGATCGGATCCAGCACAAGTGCAAGTGGATCTAGGGTTGCCAGGTCTTACTGGCCTTCCAGCAGGGGGGCTCCCTGGTCCATGCCTGGTAACCATGGCCGGCTCGCCCGCTAGGCGAACTAGGTGCTCGCCTAGCGCGCAATGGGCCCAGTGTGATGACATCACTTCCGGGTGATGTCATCACGCTGATGACGCCAACTTGGGAGGCTGTTTGGGGGGGCAGCTGGCTAGCAGTGGGTTGGAGCCCTCAAAATTGGGGGAACCCCTGCCCTGACCGGGGGTTTGGCAACCCTTCTCCATTTAGGGAATTGAGCCTGTAAGTCTTCATTTTGTGTTTCCTGGTTTTCCTGATTAAACACTATGGGTTGAATCTCATAGATCTGTTTAGGAATGCTGGCACAGGGTACCTGTTCCTCCTGCTAGGGCAAATGCTTCCTGCATTCATGGAGGTGCCTTGTGTCAGAGGAACAGATCTGCGGGAACCAGCCCCTTTTTTTCCTTTGTCAGCAGAAGGCAGGGCTGTTTTTGTAGAAAAAGCCCAGCAGGAACTCATTAGCATAATAGGCCACACCCAACAGCAGGAACCTATTAGCATATTGGGCCACACCCCTGACAGCACAGCTCATTAGCACATTAGGCCGCACCCATGTTACCAGAAGTGTGGTTATCCAGCCACACCCACCTTTTGCTTGTTATTCTGTTTTCCTTGTTTGTTGTCAAAACCCAGGGCCTTTTTTTGTAGCAGGAACTCCTTTGCATGTTAGGCCACACACCCCTAATGTAGCCAATCCCAATGAGTTTCTGCTGTTGGGTGTGGCCTATTATGCTAATGAGTTCCTGCTGGGCGTGGCCAACTTGGGAGCCAACCGGAACTCCGTTCCTGTGCGTTCCTGCCCAAAAATAGCCCTGGCAGAAGGTAAATGGAGTACAAATGGTGTCTGTGGTGTAAAAATGACACATGACTCAGACAGGCCAGCAACAAAAAGTGACAAGATGCAAAAGCTCACAGTGGTGATGTAGGAAAATTAAAATAAATGGGAAAAGAGGGCTCCATCTCTATGTAGGTATTTGCATTGACCTGTAATGCCCTGATTAACCTGATCTTCTCACATTTCGGAAGCTAAGCAGGCCTGGGCCTGGTTAGTACTTGGATGGGAGACCACCAAGGAAGTTCAGGGTTGTGACACAGAGGCAGGCAGTGGCAAACCACCTCTGAACGCCTCTTGCCTTGAAAACCCTGTGGGGTCACCATAAGTCAGCTGCGAGTTCATGGCACTTTGCCCCATCATGTAGGTATTCAATTCATCGTTGCTTTACATTATAAATACCACATAACCTGAAACTCCTGGAAAAAAACTCAGGCAAATAAAGATCTTTGTAGTTCCTAAAAATAGAAGACTCCTTAGGTCTGTAGTTGCTGAGCGGGTGATAATAAAAATGCCGGTTTAAAGTTCCACTTATTCTAGAAACTGTCATTAAAAGAATTTACTATTTACACCAACCTCCAATTACCGAAATGGGCACCTGCTGTAAATCAAAACAACTTGATCCTACTGTGTAGAGTAGGAACAGGATTATGCCGGCTTTGGCAGCCAAGGGGGAAAAATACTGATAACAAGCAGAAATACCTTAAAAGCATGGGAATGTTTAAAGTGGCTTGCCACAAAGCCTAATGAAATATTGGTTGTAAAAGCTAATTTGCCAAAATAACACTATGGCGATACTATTATTAAAACTACCTTCCAGGCAAAATTAGTAATGACTCCCTTTTTAAATGAAAGCCTAATATAGTAATGATGAATTCAATGAAAATATTACTTAGGAGCAATTTATTGTAGTTTTACTGGAATCCCCCCTCCCCATTTTGAGTGGAAAAAGTGTCAGAGTTATGGCACTTTTACTGCTAATAATCAATATTGATTTTTAGATTTCTAAAGGAAGTTGCCCTTTCGACGTAACACTTTCATCTTGACCATTGTCCTTTAATTAATTGTTTATTTGACAACCACAGGACTTCCGTCAAACAAACCACAATGCATTTATTTAGAGGTAGTATTAGGGGAGGGGGGAGTGCAATGAACAAAAAAATATATAGAAGCATACCATGAAGAAAGGAAAGCAAAAGCAATTCCTGCCTTTTCTCCCCCTAGTCCTTCCAAACGAGGCTGCTAAGAACCACAGGGTTCTACCAAAAATGTCCAGTAGCTCTCCTCCCCACCCAGGTCCAACACTAATATATTAAAACAAATTACATTACTTTATTAAAGTAGGAAAAGCCCAGCAAGCATCATCTTTGTATCTGCAGGGAACACCAATTTGGAACCAGGATGATTTTGAGCTTGGAACTCCCAACTTTCTGAACTATATCCCTATGGTAGCCATTTTTGTGACTAGTCCTGTTCCCCATGGCAACCATATTGTTGTTGTGCCCACTATCTGCTTTTGAAACTTGAATAAGGCCCACAAGTACAACACAGTTGGAGACCCCTGCTTTAAACAACTCTAGACTGCTGATTATTATTGTTATTACTACTAATAAGGCCTGTTGTGGAAATAAATACAATGAGCTCTTGAAAGAGGCTCTGGGAGAGTGCCCCGGGCTTGGGCACTCAGTGTCAATTTGCTGTGGCGACCTCAGCAGGGTATAATAACACAGAGTCCACCATTTTCTCCAGGGGAACGGATCTCTGCCATCTGGAGAGCAGTTGTAATTCTGAGTGATCTCCAGCCCTCACCTGGAGATTGGCAACAATGGTTCCCCAGGAGAGAATGGCTGGTTTGGAGGGTGTAGTCTATGGCATTGTACCTGTCTGAGATCCCACCCCTCCTGATACCTCACCCTCTCCAGGCTCCATCCCTCAGATCTCCAGGAATTTCCCACCTGGAGTTGGCAACCCTATCTCCTTCCCAGCCAATCATCAACCTACCTTTATTTCTCTCTCAGTCTTCAGCTTTTCATCTCCCACCACCACCTGCTGCCTCTACTGTGCTCTGAAGCCCTGACTGCTATGTCACATTGGCTGCCATAGGGGGGGCATCTCAGCAGAATATAAGGACACAGAGCCCACCATTTTCTCCAGGGGAACTGATCTCTGCCATCTGGAGAGCAGTTGTAATTCTGAGTGATTTCCAGCTCTCACCTGGAGATATCGTCTGATATCACCTGGTATCACAACTGAACTCCAGAAACAGATCTCTCCCCCCCCCCCCGACACAAACCAGAACAGATCTCTCCCCCCCCCCCGAGAAAATAACAGCTTTCGAGGGTGGCCTCTATGGCATTCTATTGAGCTAAGGCCTCTCCCCTCCCCAAACTCTGGCTTCCTTGGTGTTTCCCCCCCCCCTCCATTCTGGAAAGTGTTGCCTCAGCAAACCTGGCTTGGAGGCTAAAGACGGTTTTGTCCCCCGAGGGAATCAATCATTGTCTGGCGAGAAGAGCTAAGACAGTACCTTACTAACAACACTCTGAGGTAGGTCATATTTTGATTCCTGTATAGCATGATCTATGTTTGTATCTCTGTGCCTCCATTTTGTCTCTATCACCTCCATTTTGGTATCTGAGGCCCCTGCCACACGGTGGGAAAAAGAATGGCCGAAGTGCAGCTTTTTAAAGCCGCACCAAAAGAGATACACCACGGCGGGATCAGATAGATCCCCTGAGCCGCCGCACAGTTGCTCCCTGGCACGATCAGATGCTGGGGGGGAAGCCACTGCAGGGAGAGCGAGGCAGCCGAACTGCGCATGTGTGCGTGTGTGCATTTCAGTTGGGAGCCTCGATTGCTCCTGCAGACGGGCGCGCCCGATCTCACGGCCGCACTTGCTGCGCAGTTCCAGGTTGGTGCTACCTTTTACTTGGGTTTTTTTTGCAATGGGTTTTAGGCTGGAAGGGACAGATCGGGGACGGGTGCACGCCGATTCCCAGATGTTGCGGTGTGCTTGTGCCCGTTTTCTGCGCCCCCAATCCGGCCCAAAACCTCCCGTGTGACCGGGGCCTGAGATTACTTTCCTCCACTGCTTGCAAGCAACAAGTAAGTCTGTCTGGCTAGTACTGAACAAGAAGCATCTGTTGAAGGGAGGAAGAAGGGCCACACTTGATTTATTCATGGTAGATGGGAGTAGGGGTACCTCTGGAACATTCTGGAAGGGAGCAGCTTTTTCCTGGAATGGTATTCTAATCATTACTCAAGGACACCTTTCACCAACTTTGGCTGGTGAGCGAGCTGTAGCCATTTCTGAGCAGGACAGAACTTTCCATTTAACTGTGGTGCATTTGTGAGAAACAGAAGGAAGGCTGAGAGAATAGGAAAAAATAAATGAAAGTAATTGAAGACAAGTTATAGGAAAGGCTGTATGTCCTAGAGAGAAACAGTGAACATATATGACCTTGAGTTAAAGTGTTACAAAGTTACCTGAAAGTTCCCTGTCAGTAAGGGAGCAGATTGTGTGTGATACACCAAGCAATTCTTCATTATTTACACATTAATAGTTACATTGTTATACCCTTTTATTTATGAATTATTTCAATAAATCCTCTTTTATTCAAGTATACCAGTTCTGAAAGAAATACTTCCTCAGGACCACATAGTTCCTCGTAAGCCTTGAATTCGGTCTACCTAACCAGTAAGAGCAGAAGTAAAAGTATAAAGGTTTGGAAATCCTTAAAATTTCCAGGTGGCAGCCGTCTATACCCAGTAGAACAAAATAAAAAGAACACTTTTAAAGGGAACCCAGTCCTCCCCAGTAAGGAGGACGTCACAACACCTTTCACCAGCTTTGGCTGGTGAGCCCGCTGTAGCCATTTCTGAGCAGGACAGATCTTGCCATTTAACTGTGGTGCATTCTCCAAACAACATCTAGATTAGATTACTGCCATGCACACTAGATGGGGCTGCCCTTGAAGACTTTTGGTACAGAATGCTGTGGCCAGGATGCTGACTGGAGTGAGCCATATGGACCATATCACCCTAGTCTTTTTCTGTCTACACTGGATTCCAGTTTTCTTCAGGCCTAATTTAAGGTGCTTGTACTGATCTTTAAGACCCTATAAGTCTTGTGGCCAGCCTACCTGGACTGCCTACCTGAACCTACCCCACCTAAACCTACCTGAACCTACCCAATCTGAACCTACCTGAACCCAGTTGAACTGAACCTACCCGACTACTACAGACCACTTCTGCTTTGGATGCCTCTGCTAGATGGATGGCACCACAGCCACGGTGGCAAGACTTGGAATTCCCTTTCCAGGGAGATTTACCTATCATTGTCTTCTACCACTGGATGAAGACTTTTTTTTTTTGGTTTGGCATTCCCTCACTAACTCATGTCAGCCCTCCTTCCTGTGTGTGTGCTTTTATGTGCACTTTCACATGCACTAAATAACGCACTTTCAATCCACTTTAAATGCCCTTTGTGACGGGATTTTACTGTGTGAAATGGCAAAATCCATCTTGCAAACGGTCGCTGAAGCAGATTGAAACTGCATTATTTAGCACGTGTAAAAGCATGTTATGTGTTTATATTTTTTATATTTATATGAGTTTTATGTTAATTGGCTGTACACTTTTATTTACATCTGTATTTTAAATGCTTTAAAATGTTTGAAATGATTTCATTACCACCTTAGGAACCCTGTATTGGGGTGAAAGGCAGCATATTGTTTTATTAATTAATTAATTTCATCAATGGGTTTCATGCCACAAAACACTGTGTGGCTCTTACCATGTCTAACCACCTTCCTCGATATTTTTGCTTTTATTTAGTTCAGTTGCCTCTGTTCTATTACCCAGTTGTCCTAAAATCTCTCACTCGGCATTTCACTCCCATGCTTTCTGTCTCCTGCATCCCTTTCTCCCCTTCCTTCCACACGAATGGGCAACCCACTCAAACTCTTGGTGCTCAGAATCAGTCTTACAACCCAATAAACAACTCCCTTCTCTTTGATGTATGTGTCACATGAGGACTCTTTAATAAACCATGTTTCTGATTTTCAGTTTCGTCTGGGTACCAAGTGTTCCTTTCAAGTTTGTGGTGATGTTTTTGCACCTAATCACAGATGTTTGATTAGTGTTCTGACTTACAGCCAGAGGTAGACTTGTTACCTCGTCAGGCAAGGGGCTACAGACAGGAAGATAAGGGAGGAGCCGTAGTCGTGGCTCAGTGGTAGAGCATCTGCTTGGCCTGCAGAAGGTTCTGAGTTTGATCGCTGGTGTCTCCAGTTGAAAGGATCAGGTCATAGATGACAGGAAAGACATCTACATGGGACCCTGGAGAGTCACTGTCAGTCGGAGGAGACCCATTTTACTGATTGTCCTGATTCACTGTGTGTAATCCACCCTGAGTCCTTATGAGAAAGGCAGGCTATACATCACAATAATAAAATAAATAAATAAATGCTGACCTTGATGAACCAGTTGGGGTCCATCAAGCCAACCCCCCCAGTGGAGCTGGGGATCCCATACCCCCAGCTTCCCTTGCCTGCCCTTGCTCTGAGCGGAAGCGGGAGCAAAAATGTAAAAACAGGCAGCGTCCCATGTGGTACTGTGTTAGATATGGAGGTGGAGAAATGGGGGGGGGGGGCAAGCAATGTCAGCCATGTTGTGAGGTCACTTCCAAGGAAAACCTGGAAGTGACATAGGGTAGCTATAGGAATTACCAAAAACTCTGTGGTTTTACCATAGAGTTTTTGGTGATTCCTAGATCTACCCTCTGTCACTTCCATGTTTTCCCCAGAAGTAACATAATAACTTTGCTATTTTTTTCTCCTCTGAGAGGTGGGAGGCAAATGAGGCTACTGCCAGGTGGGAGGCCTGGCAGCCACAATCCACATGATGTCTTCTAATTTTCAACTTTGGACCTTTCTGCACTAGACCTTAAATCCTGGTTCAACCCTGTCCCTGAATTTACATTCTATACTACACACGAGTTCACCCCTGTAATTATCTCGGGGTATTTTTGCATTCTACACTACACTTGAGTTCACCCCTGTAATTATCTCAGGGTATTTTTTTGTTTCCACATTACATCAAGGTCACTCAGTTTCGCCCCACACTTGTCCCAAGATGAACAGA
>NW_015176496.1:228126-245516 GCF_001447785.1 Gekko japonicus | reverse complement strand
GGTGGCAGCAGCTCCAGAGGCAGGTAAGGAGCACTGCCAAGAGGGGGTAAAGGGCCACGTGGTCCCTGGGGGCGCCGAGGTGGAGGGCTGGCTGGCTCAGGCGTTGGCAGAAAGAAAGCGGGCTGGGCTTGCGCGCGCCAGCCAGCCAGCCAGCAGCAGGGTGCGCTTACCTCAAGTCCTGCCTGGCGGTGCCTGCAGCAGCTCCGGCAGCCTTGGCTCCCCCAGCAGGCGGCGGCAAGCACGCCCAGCGCAGGCTCCCCTCTTTATGCACCCGCTCTGCCGGCACCTCTCCCCGCCAGCCATGGGTAAGGAGAAGTCGCCGGAGAGGGGCCGGGCGGGTGGGACGTGGAGGGGAGCCTCGGGGATCTCCAGATCAGCGCTGGCTTTTGGCAAGGGGGAGGCAAACTTCGGCACCCCCATCCAGGGCCCGCCGCCCCATCCAGGGCCTCCCACTCTAGGTGAGTGCCTAGTTGGCCTAGCAAGGGAGCCAGCCCTGCTTACAACAACACTTTAAAACATCCGCAGCGGAAACCCAAATCTCTCCCCCCCTTAAAAGATGCCTGCCATTCAAAACCCCTGAAAAGCACCAAGAGCTCCCCCTCACCTCTTCAGGGAGCCTGTTCCACAGAGCCAGATCCACAATGGAAAAAATCAAGACTCTGATGCCAAACAGGCCACCCTAAGTGGTGGGATAGCCAACAGATGGCTGCCTGATTACTGTAGTTGGTGCACAGGGACATATAGCTTCCTTCAGCTACGTGGGCCCCAGGTTGTGAAAGGCTTTAAAGGTCATAGCCAGCATTTTGGAGTGAACTCAGAAACAGACTGGGAGACAATGTAGGTGTTTCAGAATGGGCAACATATATTCCTGGAGGCTAGCCCCTGACAATATTGGGGGATGCTACATTCTGGATCAGTTGAAGTTTCTGGATTGTCTTCAAGGACTGTCCCACACATAGCACATTGCAGTAATTCAACCGTTAGGTTCTAAAGGCATGGATTGGCTGAGTTTAGGTAATGAGAGAGCTGGCAAATCAGATGTAGCTGACAGAAGGTACTCCTGACCACCATCCCAACCTGCATACTATCCAAACTATACTTTCATACTATCCAGCCCACTTGTTAAGATCTTCCTCACAAGCTGTTGTCTCTCTTCCCCCATCTGCATAGGTCAGACAGGTGGAAACCAGATTCAGGGCTTTTTCAGTGGTGACACCTAGCCTGTGGAATGCCCTCCTCTGTGAAGCTCACCTGGAAACTACCCTACTTTCTTATCCACCAGGCCAAAACTTTTCTTTACCCACACTTTTAACCAGTACATTGATATTTTAAATTAAGAACATAAGGAAGCCATGTTGGATCAGGCCAATGGCCCATCCAGTCCAACACTCTGTGTCACACAGTGGCCAAAATCCAGGGGGCATCAGGAGGTCCAGCAGTGGGGACAGAACTCTAGAAGCCCTCCCACTCTTGCCCTCCAAGCACCAAGAATACAGAGCACCACTGCCCCAGACAGAGTGTTCCATCTATAAGTGGTGACTAATAGCCACTGGTGGACCTCTACTTTATCTGTTTTCCAATCCCTTAAAAGATACTGAGACAGCTGTCTTGTCCATTTTTTTATGTGACCTCAGAGAACTGCTTTTAACAGATTGGTAGTTTCAGGGCTTTTCTTTCTTTTGTGATGGTACTCACTTTTTTGCAGAGGTCTCTCATGTCCTGATCCATCCCACTCAGCCGGAAAAAGAGAAAGTAGACCTTCCAGAACCACCTAGTAGGGATCTGCAGAGGGAGGGGGGAATTAATGTAAACTGGCATCTATGTCTGTGGCCATCGCTACATCCTCAGCAAGTGAATTCCACAATTTAATTGCTGGTTGAATAAAGAAGTGCTTCTTTTCATCTGTCCTAAATCCAGGGCTCTAGTCGGGGGGGAGCTCTCAGGTACGGAGCTCCGGAAGAGAACCTCTAGGGGGCGGGGCGGTCACGTGGTGAAGCCCCGCCCCCTTCTTTACCCCGCCCTCTGCTTCGATCCTCATTCCGTTTGGGAATGAGGATGAAGCAGGAGGGTAAGTAGCCGGGCCTTCTGACACACTTCCGGTGATGTCAGGGGGTGTGGCCTTCTGTCACTTCCGGTGATGTCAGGGGGCGTGGCATATGCAAATAAGTTATGCTAATGAGTTATGCTAATGAGCTCCGGCAGCTCTTTTTCTACAACAAGCATCTGTCCTAAATCTATTGCCCATCAAATTCACTGGAGGACAGGGACTACAGTAAAGAGGAGAATTAGGTGAGATTGAATGAAAAGGGGCATTAGAAGGAAATCTGACTTTAATAAAAACAAAAGACATATAAATAGTTTCCCAAAACCTAATTATGATAATCTATCAAACAAATTAAGCTAAAGATTACTTTTCATATAAAAGAGAAGGGCTTGTTTTCTGGTGGAATGTACCAGAATGGAGTTCTGGAACCTCTTTGACAAAATTCTTTAAACAATGTTTAAAAGTTCATGAGTTTTCAGTATACAGATTTAAAACTTCATTTTCCTCTTGAGAGTTTTGGCACACACCCCCCCAAAAAGCCCTGGCTATGGGTAATAATAAAAGCAACCTAAAACACAGAAACAAATGCAGGCAATTAATCAAATATCCTTAGAAGTCTTTCAAATGTATGTCTGTATAGATTAATCTGTCTCAAGATGATGCTGCAAACATGAAGTATCCCACCTATGTAGATAATGACAATAAAGTAAATTATGGTTGGGAGAAAGATGCCCTATACAAATTGTGAACCATACATTTTTGACATAATTGTCCGATTTCTACTGGAAGTAATAATTTCACTGGGTCTGTAGAATCTAGTGCAATCAGTCTCTTCTAAGATTGAAATCACAAGTACCTTGTAAAGCACAGAAAGGCTGAAACGCAATTGTAAATCAATCCTCCGGCATGGCCATGAATCGATCCAAAAGCCCTGTACAAGCACATTTAAAACAACCTCTCTGCTTTTCACACATGCATACCAACCACACGAGGAGGCCTAAAGAACACTTTAAGCGGTGTACATCAATGCGGCCTAAGTGTCTGTCACATAGATCCATTTTCTGCTAGACCATATGGGGAAACAAAGCAAATGCGCTACCACTGAGCTGCCTGCAACTCCAGTTGGTAAAACCTAGCCTGCCTCTCAAGACAAGTGATAGCAACCAGCCACCTGAGGAGAGGCCGCAGCTCAGTGGTAGCACATCGGTTTTGCATGCAGAGGGTTCCAAGTTCAGTCTCCAGAATCTCCACTTTATAGAATCAGGTAGTAGGTGATATGAAAGATCTCTGCCGTAGATCCTAGGGAGCTGCTGACAAACAGAGTAGACAATACTGACTCTAATTGACCAATGATCTTTGATAGACTCAGTATAAGGTAGCTTCTTGTGCAGATATGTACATCAGTGATACGAGCATCATTCTACCATACATCTCATAGAAATATAGCCAAACTGACGAAAAAACAGGTGTAGGAATAAACTAGGTGGACAGTGGAAACACCCCCACCTCTTCTCTAATCAAAGTGGAATTAAATATTCTGTCCTAGCTTCCATGAAGGCCAACCAAGCAAGCTCAAGGTATCCACTCATGTAACACTGGTGGCTGAGTAGATAGTTGAACAGGTCTTATACTAGACCCATTCCCTCTCTTTATCTGAGACCTTCTGAGAGCTCATAAAACATGCAGTTCAGTGATAGAACATCTGCTTTGCATGCAGAAGGTCCCAGGTTCAATCTCTAGCATAGAGGTGTCAAACTCATTTGTTACAAGGGCCGGATCTAACATAAATGTCATTTTGTCGGGCTGGGCCATGTGTGCCATAAAACGTAATGCCAGGTACTGAAGATAGAAACTATATAAAGGTAAGCTCCGAATTGGTGTATCCTCACTGCAAGGCCCCATGGGCTGGGAAGGGGGTGCAGAGGCAAACCCACATAGGCAGACCGGAGAGGCAGCAGTGCAGTGCTGGGCAGATGCTCCCACAATGCTTGACTGCTGCAGACAAGGTTGTTCTGCTGTGCTGAAGCCACAATAGAGTGGCTCTGCCCACTCCCCCCAGCACTCCCTCCCTTGCATCAGTTGTTTGTAGGCCTCATAAGAGCCCTGGATGGGCCGGTTCCGGCCCCCAGGCCTTATGTTTGACACCCCAGTTCTAGCATATCTAGCTAAAAGAATGAGGCATTAGGAGATGGGAACGGCCTTTGTTTGAGGCCTTGGAGAGTCATGGTCAGTCAAGATTAGAGAATACAGACCTTGACAGACCAAAGTAAGTCTATCTGACTCAGTGTAAGTGTGATCCTGTGAGACCCAAATCTCATGTGAAGTCAGGCAAATGTAACCAAACTGGCATAAAAAGAGGAAGGACTCAGGGTTAAAGATGAAAACATTCCAGTTTTCAACTTATCATGCTGGAGTGAAAATTTCCTTCCCAGCATCGCAAGATCCCCTTGATCTTTCACAATACTCCTGGTGGCCTTGCCTCTTCCCCCATTTTGACTCCTTCCCTATCACATACTCCCATCACAGGGAGTGAGGATCTCTATAAAGGACTGCATTCTCCCTACTTGAAATGTAGTGCCATGTAAAAATAGCAGTGTAAACACGGTAAGCGGAAAGCATGAATAATGACCCTGAGTTTAGCTAGAACTACAGTATAAGAATGAAAACTTTGCAACCCATTAAGCATTGGCTAAGAGGAATTTTCCATGATCATATCACAGTCTTTGCAGTTCTGCTTATTTTCAAAATATTTTATTTTCACATCAGATATATTGAACAACCTTGTTGTTAACTACAGCATCTTACACATAATGCTGAGTATTCCATATTCAGGCAGTCTTGCTGAAGTGTAGTTCACAAAATAACATTTCTGTTAACTTATTGTTTGGATGGCAGTATTAGAGTTAGGACGACAGCTACACAAGAGCCACTGGCTCTAAGGACTGGATAAAAATTCAGTTAAGTAAGAACCCTTTAACAAAAACGACATGTCAGAAAACATCTGTAAGGTTGGCAAACCATGTGATCGTATGAAATGCGGGACCTCATATGTGATTTAATATTACTGCTATAGAAGATCTGTTGGCATGGGTCAATTCCACGTTGGCTGAAGAGCAACATCAACAAAACTCTACAGGGCAATGTAGATACCAGATGATCTGTACCATAATAATAATGTTGGGAACCAGCTTTTTGGGGATGGGTATGCTGTGAGGATTCATGCAATACTGAATGTATAGGTCAATGGAGGTTTTGACATCAGGAATTTTGTAACTATTCGTTGCATATATTCCTCACCATTTCCCCCCCAGATGGGTAAGCAAAAAAAAGTCAGGATGGGACAAAAAGTTGCATGCTTGCTGTTTCAGTTTGACTGTACCTGTGATAGACAGGTTAGTTTCTGCCTCTCCCTAAGAGCGACCAATCAGAGCTGAGGAAAAATGTTGATGAGTGGACAGTCGGAAAACAGCAGTTAAAAAAGCTGTTGGGAGTTGGCAGCTAGTGAGCGAAGAGAAAAGAATATGTTTGACTGAGAGAAGCTGAGGCGAAGATCAGCTTAAAGCTAGAGGACTAAAAAGAGACAATTGGTAACCCAAGATCCAAGATGCTGGAATAGGAGAACAGTTCAAAAGTTCAATGGAAGTGAGACTTTGTAACTTCGACCTTACTTTCTTCAGTGTTACGTTAAAACCATAAATAAAATTTAACTCGTTAGTTGTTGTAGATTTTCTGGACTGTATGGCCGTGGTCTTCGTTAACTCCTTTTTTTCCTCTTTAACCTCGTGGGCTTTGTGTCTCAGGGAAAGAAACATACACACAAGTTAATATCTCAGTCTGTGTATTTATGTTATTGGATATTAATAAATGATAGCAGCATGTGAATGGAACAGTGTTTGAGCCCTCAACCCCAATAACTCTGTGAAGTGTTTGAGTGAGGGCCTGTTATTAAAGAGGGGCTGGGCCACCCTGTATATGGAAGTCTCTGTGGTGTGAAATGGTCATGGCTCTGTGTATATTTTTAAAAATATGAAAAGGGCAACAATGTATGGTACCTGACCTATACCCTGAACCTGAGAGAGAGGTGTAGAGGGTGGCAGGCAATCTGTTTGAATAGATAAAGGATGTCACAACACCCACTTCAATAATCCCTTGAAATAAACTTGTTTTGTTAGTCTTTCTTTTCACACCATTTTCTCTTTCCTCTTGCCATTTTTTCCTCTAACAATGTTGGTGATGCATCAGTTATTTATAAATGGTATAAAAATGGTAAATAAATGGCCTAAACATGACATGTAAATACCACAAAAGAATCCATTGAGGACAGCAATGAAAATGAAACCGACTGAAATGGAATGCAGCACCCAACTCAATGCCACCATATGGAATCAAAACCCCAGGAATGTCCATATCAGCTCATCCTATGAAGAACTACAGACTTATAGTGCAATCCTAAACAGAGAGTTACATCCCAAATCAATGGTCTTACATGAATGTAGCTCTGGTTTAGGACTGCACAGCAAATCTGGCATGTTGGGGCAAAAACAGCCGAAAGTAGTAATTTACTTTGGTGAGCAGGTAACGACTTGGTAAACCACTCTTCTGTAACATGCTGCCAAATACAGAGGCAGGATTTTGTTTTCCTGCTTCTTTAGATTTCTGATTGGGTGTGGATATTATTCTCATTTCTTGGCAGGCAGATGAAACATTTACCACTGGTTAGACGGACTGCACAGCAAATCTGGCATGTTGGGGCAAAAACAGCCGAAAGTAGTAATTTACTTTGGTGAGCAGGTAACGACTTGGTAAACCACTCTTCTGTAACATGCTGCCAAATACAGAGGCAGGATTTTGTTTTCCTGCTTCTTTAGATTTCTGATTAGGTGTGGATATTTTTCTCATTTTTTGGCAGGCAGATGACACATTTACCACTGGTTAGACACATAATGGCCGAGTTCAGACTGGCAGTTTGGCCCGAGATAGGCACGTTTCACAAACAGATTAAAGGGGCCGGTTCACACAGCCACAGCTGTCAGGCGTTCCCCAGCCGTACTCAACCCATCCTATGATGATTCCCTACCACGTCAAAAAAGTACCAGGTGAAAGTGGTAGCAAACCCTGGAGAGCACGTTGATCCCACTTCCTGGAAGTGTGCACGCTAAATGCCGCAAGCAAGCCACATTGCTGCGCCTATGTGCATAGGCGCATGTCGCTGGTGTGAAAAAAAGCCACTTACAGCCGCGCCTCTGCCAGTGGTGGGCCAACAGTGTGATCGCTCCCTTGTGCCTCCTCCCCGGTATGCTCCCGCATCAGTAGGTGCAGTACGACCGGGATTCTCCGGCACAACTTGGTCCTTGTCTTTTTGCCCCGCCTCCCTTGCGCTTCATACTGCCAGTCCGTCCTCAGCCAGTGTAGCTATATCCCATTTAAAAATGGGTGTTTATGAACCTCCTGTGTTTAGGAAGAAAGAAAGACACCTTTGTTCGATTTTATCCTCACCATTTCCTTGATCCATCTTTATATACTTTTGTTCCCATACCTGCTCCAGTGAGGGGGGGGGGGAATCAAATAAATTTAAGTTGACACATCACCCACCCAGAAGATCCTGTCAGTTAATAATTTCACTAGCAGAGAGGATAATTTATGGGCCTGACGAAAAATTCAATACGATACATTTAATCCCCCTATTCATTTGTTTCAATTAGAGCACTTCTGCTTACACTAAGTAAACTTGAATTTCGACGTTCAGATTGGCTGGTCTATATTGTACCTTGCTTCAAAATGTTCTTGGCCAGTTCAGTCAGGCGCATGGAAATCCGTGCTTTGGTGAACTGGCTGGTGAATTATCATCCCCACTACCTTGAGAAACCTGGGTTGCCTACAGATTGGTCATTGCTTGATCAAGGCAAAAGCAATTAAGTTGAACAATCTGTAAACAACATGATATTAACAATCTCTGAGAAACTATCTCATATACAGGTTTCTTTGTAGAAGCTTGTGTGATCTAGGTTTTTGTTCATACGTTTGATGCCTGATGACATAATCCATGCAGATCTCATTATTTCTTGTGGACTTGATGGCTGACAGATGAATATGAAGCTTGCTTCTTTTGAATCAGACCATTCATCTGTCTGGTTGGTGTTGTCTACTCAGACTGACAGTAGCCATTCACCACAGTTTTGGGCAAAGAAAGATCTTTCCCAATACCGACTAGTTACTCTTTACTTACACTTTACTGCAATTTAGCATGCTTGTTTCTCCCCTGCCCCTGTTCATTAAATTGTATTTTTGGAAGCCTCCTTAAGACACCGTTGGGGAGAAGTCAAGTAAAAGCTGTCAAAATACATAAATTTATGGTTGAACAAACTTGGAGCATATCCCATTTACCCGTACCCACAAACCTGTCCCATGGACACAATCTCATGAGTCACAAAAGAAATAAAAATCTGATTTTGTTTCTGACATGCCATAACTAGACCATATCATGGCAATGGACTGGCAAGCCAGGGTTCCTCCCCTGCCCCAGGATAACCAGGCCCTGATAATATTGTGCCAGAACAGCTTAAACACAACAAGACTGTAGTTTTTATCACCAGCAGGACCCTTTAGCTTAAACATGACTGAGGCTACAGTCTAGTACCTACAGTGACATCCTAAGTAGAATTACACCCTTCTATGACAGGGAGGGGCCATGGCTCAGTGGCAGATGGGGTAGATAGTAAGAGGGCAGGATGTGGTGGATAGCAGGATCTGGTAGATAGCAAGAAGGCAGGATGTGTCCCCCCACTTTAAAAGAAGCAAATAAAAGGAATAAGCCATGTACACATAGCACACCCGTTATTCTGAAATGGTTTTACAATGCACTGCAAAGGGGCCAAGGGCTGGCTGCAAAAACTCCCAGACAAAGTTTGCTTCTGTGCATTAGCATGAACGAAATGTAAACTTCGTAGCCCCAGAATGAACTTGCATTTGGCTCCGTGCCTTGGTTTGATCTGACGGAAAATGAGTTTTGCCTGGGGCAAAGCATAGACTGTTCCCTACATTCACAGAAGGTCCAACATCAAGCCTCTGTAGTTCACTTCCAGCATTCAGATCTTTGATTAAACAAGCGAAGTCTCATGATCGGTTTCTTTAGATTTCCAACTTTCTCCACCCCACGGACTTGTGAGGAGTAATTCACCACACAAAGCAGCAGAACGCCACGGCAGCTCCTGATGAGATCTTTGTGCATGGCAGCCCACATCATGGGTTGCCAATTCCTGGTTGGGAAATTCCTGGAGATTTGGGTAGGAAGTCTGTGGAGGGACATCAGTATGGTACAATGCCATAGGACCTACACTTCAGAGCAGCCATTTTCTCCAGGGCAAGTCTGGAGATCCTCTGCAATTCCAAGGGATCTTCAGGCCCCGCCTGGAGGCTGGAAACCTTAAACCCACATTGTGGGTGTTGTGCTGTTATTTCCCTCGAGCCATAGTTCACAACTGGTTTGCCTTGTTCATACAGAAAAATGAAGTTGTGAATGATTGCCATAGAACTATGATAGAGCAATAGCCAATGATGTGTGGATGGAGCTGAACTCTGCTGATTGTATCGCAGAGAGACAGAAGAAAATTTATTTTTATTTTTGATTACTTATTTATACCCCACTTTCCCCCTAATTAATGGAGACTCAAAGCAGTTAACAACAACATTTGTCCCTTCTCCATTTTATCCTCACACCACCCCTGTGAGGTAGGTTAGGCAAAGAGAGAGAGAGAAGCCCAAGGTCACCCAGCAAGCTTCCATGGGAAGTAGAGATGCTAACCTGGGCCTCCCCGATCCTAAAGTAGGAAAAAAGGCTGTAACCATTGGCCCTTTCAAAATCCAAAACAAAAAAAGCACCATTAATCAGGGCCAACTAATGGGGATCTTCTGCTGTCTGTCTCAAGTTGGGGCTGTCTGTGCTAAAAAACCCTGCTGTAGCCTCTCTGGGAGCTGTTGGAAGCTCACCATTTGCTTCCCAATGTGCCCCATGTAGTGCTCTGTCTCCTTGCTGTGGCGGCTCTACTGTCTCCACCAAGCCCCCTCCTGTGGCCGCACCAGCAGTACACAGGGCCCTGGTGATGGTATGCTGCTAACAGTGACACCTCTTCACTTCCAGCCTGGCTGTGTTTACATGCATGCCCTATGCAGCCTTTCACCCCACATCTCTAAAAGGAACATATGTTACTTCTTGTGGAATAGCACACAGCAGCTTGAGCCATTCAGGGAGGCCAGTGTATGTTTTCTGTATCATGATGCCTAAAACAGGAGCTGCGGTGCACAAGCCGCAGCACAGGAATCATCGCCTGGAAAAGAACATATCTTTTCCTGGAGGACACTGCCAAGTTCTGTGCATAGCTGGCAAGCTGCATGAACAAGCATGAAAGCAAGCACTAAATCATTCTGACATTCTTCTATATCTGAGCAATGGGTTGCCTTATAATTGTTGCTAATTGTTTTAATGCTCTAGCTTGTTTCTAAGGGCTTGTTTTTGTGCTCTGCCCTGTTCTTAATGGCTTATTCTTATGCTCTAACCTGTTTTTTATTCACTGACATTGTATTATTTGCTTGTTTTTATGCCCTGGTATGTTTATAATGGCTTGCTTTTATGCTCTGGACTGTTTTTGTTCTCTGGCATATTTTTAATTGTTTGTTTTTATGCTCTGGACTGTTTTTAATGGCTGTATGGTTTTATTGTACTGTTTTAGTTGTGAACCACTTCAGGAAGGTCTCTGAAGAGGTGGCATAAAATTTATCTCTGTGTTAAGTCCACTCAAGTCGCTTTCAACTTACTGCGACCCTATGAATTAATGTCCTCCAAAACGTCCTATCATTAACAGCCATTCTCAGATTTTGCAAACTGAGGGCGATGGCTTCCTTGATTGAGTCAATCAGTCTCTTGCTGGGTCTTCATCTTTTCCTGCTGCCTTCCACTTTTCCTAGCATTATTGTCTTTTCCAGTGACTCTTGTCTTCTCACAATGTGACCAAAGTACAATAGCCTCAGTTTAGTCATTTTTGCTTCTAGGGAGAGTTTAGGCTTGATTTAATTTAGAACCCACTTATTTGTCATTTGGGCAGTCTATGGTATCTGCAAAACTCTCCTCCAACACCACATTTCAAAGGAATCTTCCTGTCAGCTTTCTTGATTGTCCAACTTTAAAACTCATACAAAATATGGGGAAAGCCATGCCATGAATTAGCTTGATCTTTGTCACCAGTGACACATCTTTTCTCACTCCTTCATGGCTGCCTTCCCCAGTCTCAAACTCCTTCCGATTTTTTGGGTGCCGACTCCCTTTTGGTCGATACTGGAGCCAAGGAATAGAAAATCTCAAACAATTTCAAGTTCTTTGTCAACCTTAAACTTGTTTAATTCCCCAGAGGTCATTACTTTTGTCTTCTTGATGTTCAGCTATAGTCCTTCTTTGGCACTTTCTACTTTAACCTTCATCAGAGTAATCTCTTCACTGTTTTCTGCCAGTAATGTGGTGTCACCTGCATATCTCAAACTGTTAATGTTCTTTCCACCAATTTTCACTTCACCTTCACCTAAATCTAATCCAGCTTTCCTTATGATATGTTCTGCGTACAGACTGAAGAGACAGGGAGATAAAATGCATCCTTGTCTGACTCCTTTGCCAATTGGAAACCATTCTGTGTCTCCATATTCTGTCCTAAAAGTTCGAAATAAATCGATGTATTATTTATTTTATATTATTATTTATTTGATTTATTAATTGCCCTATCCCTGCTAAGCAGGACTCTGGGCGATATACAACAAAAAGCATAAAGCCACAAGACTAATGTGGAGACCGTTAAAATTCTAATCACAAACAGAATTAAAGTAGAAGGTTAAAAACCAGATTTAAAAAGTCCAAATGGCATCTTGAGTATTTACGTCCCAGTTCTGGACTGTCTGGCCACTTCTGCGCAGGGGAGGGGAAGCGCAAGCTCAGAATTGGAGGGGAGAGGAGAGAAGAGGGGGTCAGCCACAACGGAGAACCGTCGCTGTCCTGAACCAAAACCCTGGCGGAACATCTCTGCCTTACAGGCCCTGCGGAATTGCATAAGATCCCGCAGGGCCCTGGTGGTGTTCGGCAGAGAGTTCCACCAGATTGGGGCCAGGACTGAAAAGGCCCTGGCCCTGGTCAAGGACAGCCAGACATTTTTGGAGCCAGGGATCACCAGGAGGTTGTTATCTGCAGAGCACAAAGCTCTCCCAGGGACATCCTGGGGACATATAAACTGCCCGATCTACAGTCAGTTCTGGCTGTATGTTCATACTTTCATTACTATTAAGTTAAGGGTGTGGTAGTGTTTTCGTTCTGGGTTATGTTGCATCATGGCTTATACTCTGCTTTTCTCCCCAAAGAGAACCCAAAGCAGCTTACAATATCATTCTCCCTCTTTTTTATCCTCACAACAACCCTGTGAGGTATCTTAGGCTGAGCTAGAAAGAAGTTGTAAGACTAGATAAACTGACGTTTGCTGTAGATAGTATTGCATCGAAAGAGGAAAAAAGGGAATGACAATATCACAATGATACCACCAGGTGTGTTGATCTGAAGCAGCAGAGCAAAGTTTGAGTCTGGTGGCACCTTTTAGACCAACAAAGTTTTATTCTGAGTATAAGCTTTCATGTGCAAGCACACCTCTTCAAATGCCCGAAGAAGGTTTCTGAAGAAGTGTGCACGCACATGAAAGCTTATACCCAGAATAAAACCTTGTTGGTCTTATAGGTGCCATTGTGCTCAGACTTTACCATGATACCATAATATGAATGTAGGTCATGCCAGATTGTTTTTAGCATTGGGATTTTACTGTTTTATTTTAATTGCTTTATTGTGTGTTGGAAAGTTGGCTGTGTGGAAATGAGTAAATAAAAAGTAATTTCAAATGCAGCAGATTTTGAAATGCCTATCCAGCATTCAGATCAAGATTCAGACGTGTGACTCTAAATGTCATGTCTACCCCCCTCCCCAGTTTCAGTAGTAAGTCTAGATAGCAGAGCTAAACTGTTCACTGCTAGACCTAGATCAATGCAGGTTGAACTATCCTGTACATCTGATTTGCACTTGTCAGATGCATGATCCCCCAAAAGATTGTCTTTATTGTTATAGTCTGGCATTTGCCCTTGTTAGCCGCCCTGAGCCTTCGGGGAGGGTGGGATACAAATCTAAAGAATGAATAAATGAATGAATAAATAAATAAATAAAAGATTCCTGGTTCCCAAAAGGAGGGGCTTCTGGGTGACCCCCAACACTGCCCTGTGCGGCAAGAAACTTCTTCAAATCCAGCCACTGACGAGGGCGGGGAGACAGGATTGTTAGCTTCACAAAGTCCCATTTGGGCTCAAAGGATAGCAGTCAGGAAGGCATGATGCTCATAACTAGCATTGTCTTACAAGCTAATACCAGTAAAAAAGAGCAAGAGTCCAGTAGCTCCTTAAAGACTAACGAAATATATGGCGGAGTATGAGCTTTCATGAGTCACTGCTCACTTGTTACGAAAGCTCCTACCCTGCCACGTATTTTCTTAGTCTTTAAGGTGCTACTGGACCCTGGCTCTTTTCTACTGCTACGGACAGACTAACACGGCTACCCATCTTAAGCTAATACCAATTACTGATGGCTTGCCCCACTGATTGGGGGATATCTTTGAGGAGTTTAATACTTTATAAGAATGTGGGTGTCAACAACAGAAAGCAGAACTGAAGTGCCCTGATTTATGATGAGTCCTCATTAAGTTTCAAAGCATTCCATGGTGGCAAAGACCTCTGCAAAAGTTAGTGCGATTTTTCCACTGCAAAAGGACAAGTTGAGCACAGGAAGAAAGAACAAGAGAGAGAGAGAGAGAGAGAGAGAGAGAGAGAGAGCGCGGACACGCGCGAAGTGTGAGCAGAGAATGGTTTTAAGCCATCTCTAATAGAAACAACCCCCCTTCTAACCACCAGGCATTTATTGAGCTCACAACTTTTCCTTCCTGAACAAAATCATTTGGACTTTATGTTGTGAGTGATAATGGTGGTGTGCTGTGAACTAATAGCACTTTGTCAAATGGTTTATGGAAGGATGCACAATATCTCGAGATGTAAACATCCATATACTTCTCCCTTGTTTCACTGCGGTATCATGCCACTGAATGTATGACCTGCGTCTACAGGACTACCATGGGCCAGGTAAAATAAGGTGCTGATATCTGCGCACAGCAAAGCAGTATTCAACCAACCACACGTGTAAAGTGAGGCTGTGTTTACACTACACAGCACATTACCTCATTTCTGCTGGGGACCACACTAGCATTTAACTGTGATGCTGCCTTATATTGTTAGATCATGGTCCACCTATCTCAGGCCCAATCTGCATCTGCCATGTAACGCTGCTTCTTTCAGCTCTGGTGCCGATTTCTGTTGCCTCCCAGTTGGCTCAGTATAAAAGTTTGCTGTCTGCATCACGTTTAGGGAGAGTGAGAGAGAAAGGGGGGAAGAACAGCTTCCCAGGGGTGCCAGCAGGGCACTGTACTGCACTGCTGCTGTGGGGAGGAAACAGCATCCACAACCCCCCAACAGAAAGTAAAGGGGGGGGTGACCTGGCGGAAGGGAAGGCGGGGGGGGCAGGAAAGACCGAATGAGCTGGGTAAAAAACACAAAACACCCGGCAGTTGCCTGGCAGGGCGTTCTGGGAACTGCCCCAGGAAATAACAAATGATTCAGGGGTAGACATGACTTCAAAACCCCCCCCCCCATATATGATTGCAGAAAAATGTTCCCTGGCTGGATTTTCAGCTAACTTGTTTCATTTGTGACAATTTGCGTATCTCCTTAGAAAGGGCGGTGGTGGAATTCAGCTCCAGTTGTCTGCTTATCACTCACAGCGGCTCGGAGGCTGGGGCGGAGCAATTAAACCAACTTAAAACCAAATCCATGTTACGTGGTGAGGCGCCGTAGTGACCTCGGAGTCGCTAATAAATGGCAATAAAGGGATGCAGACAGCTGATGCTCAGGCAAAGCAATACGAGAACAGATGTGGAATGAGATACAGACAGAAATTTGTTAGACAAAGTGGGGTCGCTTGCAGAGCGGCAGGAAAGACCAATGCAGATTGGACCCAAGTGTTGCCTGTTTGACCAGCAGCAGGTCTCCAAAGTTTCAGGCAGAGAAAGGCTTCCCTGATACCTTCTAATTAAAATCCTTTAATTGGATTGAATCTAGCACCTGTAAAAAAGTAGAGTTCCTTCCCTGCATAAGGCCATTATTCTCCCTTATGAAGTTCTACCATACACTCTGTCAGATCATTGGTTTACCTGTACCAGTAGCCTCCACTCTGCCGGTAAATCTAACAACATCTGAAGTTGGGAATTTATGCAAAAATTAAACAGAAGTCACATGGACGCAGAAGTTGCCTTACACTGCATCAGATCTCTGGTTCATCAAGAACAGCATTATCTACTCATACTGACAAGGTCTCAGGCTGAAGTCTTTCACATCACCTCCTACCTGATCCTTTTATCTGGAGGTGGTGGAGATTGATCCCGGGACCTTCTATATACCAAGCAGATGTGCTGCAACTGATCCACAAACTTGGACCTAAGTCCAGTGGCACCTTGAAGATGAACAAAACTTATTCCAACACAAGCTTTTGTGAACTCACCTCATTATGAAGTGTACATCACTACAAGATATGAAGGTAAAGTATACTGTTGAGTGGCAGCCAGCTCCTGGCAACTCCATGAAATCCCACCGCACAGGGCTTTCAAGACAAGAGATGAGCAGAAGTGGTTTGCCATTACCATCCTCTGCATAGCAACCCCTATCTTCTGAGGTGGTCTCCCATCCAAGTACTAACCTTGGATGACCCTGTTTAGGTTCCAAGCTCTGAGGAGATCAGACTAGGCTGGGTTATTAGGGCTGCTAGGAGATGTCCATACTTATCTAGGAGATATATTCATACTTAGCTAGGTTACACTTATTTTTATTCATACTCACTATCTTTGATCAGTTATTTTTAAAATCTGACCTCTCTTTGTAATGTCTTTCCAGTCCACTTTTCTTCTTTCTTAAGTAGGTGATATATAATAATACAATAAGAATACAAAAGCTTTTATTGACATATACCGAGTTATCAACACAGACAATACACAAATATAAATAGGTGATGTATTAATACCTAAAATGCTACAAGAAACAGAAAGGTGAGAGTGGAGAGACAGTATAAAGAGAGACCAGCTAGAAAAAAAATTAAACAATTCAAGATAATTCAATCCATTGAGGGCCACTCCCAGCTGTAGATGGATGGGCATAGAAACAGATCTAATCAAGGAAGGTGCAGTGTGAGACATGATAAGCAGAACTAATTAACACCGGTACAGGGTGGGTCATGCCGAGCTATTAGGAACTCAATTCAAACTTCAGCAGACTTTAAAGGTGTAACTCTGTTTAGGACTGGACTGATGGTGTTGAATCCAGTGGGAATTTATAAATGCACAACTTGTTGAGTAACACTGAGCCATGACCTTGAACAATAACAGCATTTCTCCTCTGTTAGTCATATGAAAATACCATTATACCCCAGGTTGGGGGGGGGGGATTAGCCAAGATTTATTTTTGTGGGGGCGGGATGGGACAATATATTATTGTGATGGAGATATACAGCTGGGAACCACAGAACGTCCAAAGGACTTTTAACAATAAGAGCTAGAATATAATAAATAAACATTAAGACATAATAAGTATGGTGAAAACTAAAATACAAAGTTGTGGGTGTGAGGTTACAGGATTTTTTTTTCTCTTCATCAATAATATGCAATGCAACTAATTAACCCTTCCTCTTCCTGTAGGGCAGGTTCCTTCTTAGGCACCCAGAAGGGCTGCCAGAGTTTATTAACTTTCTCTCTGGCTTGGAGCAGGAACTTAGCTGCTCCACAAGGATCATAGCTTGCATCTGAGAGATGTTGACAATCAGCACCATTTCCCAGTACCAGTCAAGCATAGGGATCCCAAGTCCCCCTGGGGGGCGGGGAAACCCCCACCCCAGAGGCCCGTTCCTTGGCGGCGCCGGATCGGGCCCCGGGGGGAACTCCGCCCCGATGTGCGCATCACCCGGAAGTGACGGGAGGACACCAGGCACACTGGGGGCGGGGCCACGGCCATCCAAGGGAAAACTCTATGGTTTTTATTTTATGGTGGGCAAGCAGAAGAGGCACTCAGCCAGCTGCACAAGCTGCATGCACAGAAACTCCCGCCTCCCCAAGCTTCAGGGCTGCCTCGTTAAAGGAGTGCGGAGGCCAGACTCGCAAATGAGAAAAAGCAAGCTCAGGGTTCATGGGTC
>NW_015176496.1:217264-227877 GCF_001447785.1 Gekko japonicus | reverse complement strand
TCTCTGATTTGAATCGGCTTCCCGCAGTTCGGCCCCATTATATCCTATGGGCCATTGAAGTCAATGGCAAAAACATAGGGTATATTCTGGGGGCTGGAAGAGAGGGGGTTTGAGGGAGAGGCTCCAAAATCGAAGGATAGCTGCTGGAGCCTCTCCTCAAGATACCCGCCAAGTTTCAGGAACATTGAACCAGGGGGTCCAATTCTACGGCCCCAAACAGGTTGCCCCCATCCCCTCCATTGTTCTCTATGTTGGGGGGAAAGTTACAACGCCGCTCGGACATCACACCCGAGAGGTGGAATTTGCCCCTACGAGTCCAAGGCCACCACCCCGGGGCTCAGGGAGGCAAGGGAACGTTCCCCCCCCCCGTAGGCATCACAGCTGCCGCGGAGAACAGCGGCGGTGGCCATAACTTTTTAAAGAGCCCCTCCCGAGAGCTGGGGGAGCCAGAATGACCTCTTGCGCGAGAGGTGGAATTTGCCCCTACGAGTCCAAGGCCACGGGGCTCAGGGAGGCAGGAGAATGTTTCGGGGGGGCCTGCGGGCGTCGCAGCTGCCGCCGAGAACAGCGACGGCGGCCATAACTTTTTAAAGGTACGAAAGGTAGGAACTAGTCAGCCATGACCTTTATTATGATCAGCCCTGCCCGCCTGTTCCTTCCCCCCACCCTGAGGAGTTTGTCCCACACAGCTGAGTCGACTTAATTCCAGGCCAACATCCCCTTGATCCTCCCCAGAGGCAGCCTTCTTGCCACATTTAGATGGGGTCGCATATGGCCAGGATCTGTGCCTGCCTGTGTCGCTCACCCACCTTGTGTTTATCAGCTCTTCTGGCCTTCTCTCAGAGGTGCCCAGGGCAGGGAGGCACTCCAGTGGCCATCAGCTGTGCCTGGGGATGCAGGCATCACCCATATCCTTTCCTGGATTCCTGGAAAATTCAGGGGTGTGAGGGCTCCCTTGGGCACCAACAAAATAAGGTCTTTCCTGACACGCTGATTTAAATCTTCTTCCTCAAGAAACATAGATCCTACAATACTCAAGAACTAGTTGGGAATGATTTTTTGAATAAATGTGTCAGCCTGCGATCAATGTTCCCTCTAAGCTATGGAGGCTTGTGAGCAAAAATTCTACTTTGTGAGCTACTGGCATAAAAGCTGTGAGCGAGTGATTTGGCTACTGCATAAATTAGTTTGCTCTGGAGCACTCCTTCCTGAGCGGAGACAAAAATGTGTGAGCCGGAGGCTGAAAAACGGTGAGCTAGCTCACACTGACTCAGCTTAGAGGGAACACTGCCTGCGATTCAACCGTATTGGGAACGATGCTTGAAAATATTGGGCTGTTGTTACATTTTCTGTTTACACCTCTAGGAGTGGGACTGAGGACGAACATCCGAGGTACACAGTGTATTTGTCTGACCGTGTGGCACCCAACACAGCTTTCCTATGCAGCTAAACAGATATCGCACGGCTGTCGAAACACACTGCTGGCACCGAGGCCAAGCGCAGGGGATGAAGTTTGAAGAAAATAAAACGTCCTGACAGGAAATGACAAAGTATTCACCATATTCTGGGAGAGAAAGAAAGGGGGGGGGTTTCTTCCTAACCACGGAGTGCTGCCAGATCTCAGTAGGTGACGATGATGAAATAATAAAGCATTTCCCGTGTGTGTTTTTCATTACCCTGTTTTGTTTTTCTTCCAAGTGCTTGTGGAAAGAGAACAGAAGCCCCATGTTTCAGCCAGGACTGTAATGGCCACCTCCCAAGGGGGTAACAGCTGCATAAATAGGCGGGGGAACTCTCAGTGGAATTGATCCCAACACCTTCCTAATGGAAATAATGATTTGCTAAGCCGGCTTTGTACCACTGGTACATAATTAGTAGCCGGGGGGATGGGCAATGGATTAAAGACCTTGCTTCGAACTGTGTTGAAAATGGGCCAAGTCTAAACGTTTCCGTTTTGTCTTCCAAATAGGTAGCCGGAATGCAGTTGTTTAAAGAAGAGCCCCGGACAGTGGAGTCATACCGCCGAATCAGTCAACACTTATTATATGGAAATTAACTGGTATGATGTCAATTGGCGGACATTTGTTAGCAGATGCTTGCAGGATATTTTGTTTTGAAACCCAAACTCATTTTTAAGTGAATCTGGTCCAGGGCTGTTGTGTAGTGGGTTAGCCGCATGGAAGAACTACCGAGGCACGCATAATACACGGCACACTTTATTAGTACACAACACGCACCACACCCAACGGCCGACCGGCCGCTTATATACAGTTTGGGGAACCCCTGTGGAATCCCATTGGCCCATTCAAACCTCCCGCCAATGATGGTGACTGGACTAACCAAACCAGTTAACCTGAATAGCTACATTGGGCTGAAAAAACTGAGAGAAAGAAAAGCTTCTGAGTACCATCTTCAGTACTGAGAAAAGGAAACAGTCCAAAACATCCACTGCTGCCTATGTCATAAGACATACCGGCTGTATCGCGGGCGCCCAGTGGCGGTCTGTAGACATAACAAGGGCCAAGTTCAATAGCCTTATAAATGATCTTCAGTTACATGTTGGAAGTTCCAGTTGCGATGTCCCCTGCCTCCAGACTGAGTGGCAAGAGAGACTAGATAGGTAGACAGGCACACTGACCTTTCTTCCTGTATCTGCTCTTCTGCCACTGTCCTTTTTGATATGCAGATTGTGATCTCAGGGACCAATTTCCCTTTCCTGCTTCTCTCTCACTCTGAATGAAGGCTTGCACTCTACCTGCACGCACCAAGAGAGGGACACGCGGTCCTCTCTTGGCACCATGAGGCAGAAGGGCCTCTCGCCATCCGCCTCCATCCTTTAGCTAGTAAGTTAGTAATCTATCAATCTCTGCTCTTTCCTATCCAGAGTGTACTTCTCAAATAAAGAGAGAAGTATTTCTCTTCTAAACTTGCAATGTGGCTCTGTGTAGCGTTGTAAGCTGAGTAACCCGGTAAAGTGACGCTCCTGCATTTGTAGCTTTATTTAAGCACTCTGCTAACTAATGGTGACTGGACTAACCAAACCAGTTAACCTGAATAGCTACATTGGGCTGAAAAAACTGAGAGAAAGAAAAGCTTCTGAGTACCATCTTCAGTACTGAGAAAAGGAAACAGTCCAAAACATCCACTGCTGCCTATGTCATAAGACATACCGTGGCTATGATCCTATGAACAAGTTCCACGCATGCTAGATAGGCTCTGTACCCCGCCCTTCACCCGGAGTCTCAGAGCGGCTTACAATCACCTTCCCTCCCTCTCCCTACAACAGACACCCTGAGAGGTAGGCAGACCCATAGCCAGGATTTTTCAATTTGGGGGGGCCTTTAAATAAGTTGGGGGGCACTCTTGTGCACACCCCCGCACACACACCCCAAGCCCGCAGCCCCACTCCTGCCCTTCCCTGCAACGCCTTGGCTTTAGGGTAGGGCTTGGGAGCGGGGAGGGGGAATCGTGTGCCAGCTGCCAATTTCTTGGCACAGGCAGGCTTGGCGCCTTGGGAAGGGAGAGGGAGGAAGAGGCCTGGCAGCCTGGGATCTCAAAGTCAAGGGGGCAGGCCCTGAGAGACCCCACTGTAGCTATGGACCTGGAGGTAGGGCTGAGAGAGCTTTGAGAGAACGGCTCTTGAGAGAACAGCTCTGAGAGAACTGTGACTGACCCAAGGTCACCCCGCTGGCTGCATATGGAGGAGTGCGGAATCAAACCCAGTTCTCCAGATTAGAGTCTACCACTGTTAACCACTATATCACAGCTTGGCTGAGGTTGAAGACTTCCTAAACTTCAGTAAATTGGAGTCTGTCCTTTACCACAAACCAAATTTCTGAACTGTGGTTTAATCCTGATTTAGAATTCCAGTTTATGGGCAAGAAAGAACTCCGATTTGTTGAAGCACGGGTGTTTTCTACTTTCAGATATTTAAAATAATTGTTAGTGTAAAGAAAGAAAACAACAAAACAGTATAAAGCCTTTCTTGTACATGAATTTTATTGAGGTGTTCTAAAGCCACAAGAATTTGGTCTGCTTTGTTTAATCTATAAACAAGTTTTCAATGAGCCATTAAAAGCAGCACAGTCTAGTTCTACCATAGGCTGACATCAGTGGTACCAGACCATTGTCAAAACATAATGTCTTCCCTCTGATACTGATAGGAGTTCGGTAACCTATATGACCAGCGTAATTTATCACAAGATTCACGCAGTGACAGCACTTACTTGAGAACAGGCTGATAAAGTTGCAATTATCTTTTTTGGTGGCTGTTGGTCATCCAAGCTTCTCTGTTATCTTTTGTAAGGATTAATTCTGTTTTTGTTGTCTCCTTTGATATTGTAATGTTCGTATATAACTACGGTACCGAAAAAGGGTTGCAAGAATGATCACCTGAAGTAGATTAATTTATTGCCACTATATTACTTTCAATTTCACATGACTGAAACCAGTTATTACGTTTTAAAATATCAATATAGCCAACAGCCAATATGCCCCCATCTGTGGATACTTAAATCTGTGTACTGGGGCTATGTAGACACTCAGTTTGCAGAAAAAAATGAAAAGATGAAAACTTTAAAAACTGGAAGGGCATTAAAATCCCCCCAAAGAACATAAGAGAAACCAATGCTGGATCAGGCCAATGGCCCATCCAGTCCAACACTCTGTCACAAAGTGGCCAAAAATACCACATGCCATCAGGAGGTCCAGCAGTGGGGCCAGGACACTAGAAGCCCTCCCACTGTTCCCCCCCCCAGCACCAAGAATGCAGAGCATCCCTTGCCCCAGACTGAGAGTTCCTATCTATACCTTGTGGCTAATAGCCACTGATGGACTTCTGCTTATCTAATTCCCTCTTTAAGCCGTCCATGCTTGGAGCTGCCACCACCTCCTGTGGCAGATTCATTTGCACAGGTGCCAATTATATGCCTCTGTTGATCCACCAAGAGGATTTGAGGTGAGAGCACTGCATGTGATTGGGGGAAGGAGAGTGGGAGCCACTGCCCCCCGCTGCTCCCCACAGCCGGGTGGGCAAAGCAGCAGAAGATAGGGGCAGAGCGGCAGGAAAAGTGGATGGATGGGACACCAGAACACTGGGGAAGGGGATGGGCAGAGTTGCTGGGGAGCAGGTGGGAGGCCGGGAACTACAATGGGGAGGGGAATGAATGGGAAGCCGGAGTGGTAGGAAGTGTGTCAGGAAAGCAGAGTAGGGTGTGCGCAAGGGTCCCCCCATGAGTTTCTCTCAGGTCCCTGTTCAAATGGGGGAGGACTGGGAGACCAGACCAAAGGTGGAGGGGTGAGTGATCTAAGTGGGAGAGGATGGGATCCCTGCACAATCTTAAAGCTTACAAAAAAAAATTGAGGACAGGCTAAATTTCACCCAAAACAGAAGAACGTTGTCTGCACTAGTGCAACACAACACAGCGTCTGTCAGCCCTGGAGGGAGGGGAGAAGAGTGAGAGATTTTTCCCACAACCATTTCCTCTAGGCACAATAGTATAGGAGTGAAGGCAGAAGCCCCTCCTCGCCTGCTTCAGCAATTTTCAAGGCAAATCTCCAAGAGAAAGGAAGAGAAACAAATATTGAATTAGAAGGGGTTGGGGTATAGGGGGGAAAGCAAAAGTGGGAGGATAGGGTGCCTACTCCCCACAAATTGCTTATGGGTCCTGTATTTGTGTGTGCGTGTGTGTGCATGTGTGCATGTGACAAATAAAAACATGAGGCACTGCTACAAACGACAGCTTTCCATAAGTTCTAAGCCTACACTTTTGACCTTCTTCCATTATTATTATTATTTATTTTGGCATTTTTACCCCACCCTCCCCGCATTATACCCCAAAGCCCCACATTCTATGTGCTTTATTTGTTCCCCCTTCGGTAAGCCATCTTTCACTTTTACAAACCAACAGGATGTCGATTTTTCTCGCTAAAGATATATCGAAAAAACACAATTATCCTAAAATAGGCCATCCAATGATGACATAGTTAGTGTCAGACTAGGATCCAGGCACTCTGGAGTCAAATCCCCATGCAGCCGTGGAAGCTCACTGGGTAACCTCAGACCAGTCGCCGTCCCTCAGCCTAACCTAGCCACAGGGATAGTATGAGGGTAAAACGGAGCAGCATTTCCATCCTGTGGGTGCCGACCCAAAATGGGTTGTGAAGGTGGGTACCAGGATTTTGTTGTTTTATTGATTTGTGCATGCATTTTTAAACAAACAAACAAACAAATACTGGGTTAGCATACCAATTGGTAGTCTAACTAGTATACTGCCCAATCCTTGTGTTTCCGGGTCACAGTAACAAAAAGGTTGAGAACCACTGAGATAGAAGGAATAAGGACTAGATGATAGATAGATAGATAGATAGATAGATAGATAGATAGATAGATAGATAGATAGATAGATCGATCTAAGCTCCTTGGGATAAAAATGTGCATGCGAGGGACGAACTGTGCAATTCCTTAGTATTCATGTGTGTGCATTGATACAAATGTGCACGAGAGACAAGATGCATCCAGATGCACCCACTCCCTACTCTGAGATTTTACTTCTAGGAATTCCAGGAAGAAGTAGAATCCTGAAGAATGGTAACCCGAGCAACCCACACTCTATTAACAAGGTCTGCCTCAAATGCAAAGGTAGGGATGGAAAAGTGAACAGTGGATTACTAGGCACCCCCATGAAATAAGGACAGTTGCTGTAGTTGCATTTGTTGTGATTATCTCCATGAAACTGCCTTGCTTGTACTTTCACTATCCTCCCGTATGACTATTCCATAGAATCATGGAATCATAGAATCATGCAGTCATAGAGTTGGAAGGGACCTCCAGGGTCATCTAGTCCAACCCCCTGCACAATGCAGGAAATTCACAAATACCTCCCCCTCCACACCCCCAGTGACCGCTGTTCCATGCCCATGTTCCATGTTTGTTTACTTTTCTTCCTTACTCTTTCAGCAATCCACAGTGCTATCTTTAGCCTCCTTCCAAGAGCCCTCATGGTAATTTATCCATTTTCTCTGTGGGTGCTTGTAACAAAGGAGGTATCATGTAAAAATGTATCACTTGGAAGTGCTCATTCTGGTGCTGGCTGACAGCAGTGATCATAGCCCTCCGCATAGGGTTGCCAAATCCCCCGGTTTGCCAGGGGTCCCCCGTTTTGGTGGGGGGGTTCTACCCACTGCCGGCCAGATGGCTGGTGGGGGAAACCCCACCCCCAACACCCAATCCCACCCATCTCTCTCCCTTTAAGGGTGTGCAACCCGTGTTTCATCCCAAGCGCGAACTCCGCAAGCTTGCATTGAAAAGCCAGCTTCGTTCTTAAAAGGGAAACGCAGCTTCTCTTAAAGGGGAAACGCTGGCTGCTGGCTACTTTAAGTGCAGGGAACTGCTGTTTCTGGAGATCCGGTGCACGGCCGGGTAGGGGGGGCCGCAGACGTCCCCAACATGACGTCATCACGTTGGGGATGCCCCACCCCTTCCAGGAACGCCCCCAAAGTCCCCCGCTGGGGGTGGAAGATGGACTTGGCAACCCTACCTCCGCATATGATATTACACATGTCAAAATGGACATCCATAGTGGGGCAGGGGGCACAAGCACACTGGCCCCAACCCCATCTATGTGCAATTGCCATCTTGTACTTTTAAAAAACGTTCCTGATCATGGGAGGGAAGCCTACGTGTGCATGTAGACTCTGTGCTCATGAGATGGCAATTGTACGTAGATAGATGTTGCGTCTCATAGCCGCTCCCCTTCTGTGCACACTGATTTCAATGAATATAATATAGAGGGCTGATGTTGTCATGAGCTAACCTCCAAAGATGCATCTGGGCACAAAGCAGGCCCAAGTGTTGCAATTGCTTCCTTGTTACGGATTCTTCCAGCAGCATTGTAGAGTTGCATCCTTTGGAGATGTTACACAGAGACATTTCTAATAAATAGTTTATAAAGGACTGATTAATGGTTTATAGATGGTGTGAAAAATAGTTAATCAATTGCAGTAGATCACGACGGAGTCCAGCCTTTCAACAGGATGCTTATAACTATGGTTTATGACCTTTTAATGTCTCCTACTTTTATCATTATAATCATGTGTCTATAACATCTATTTTGCACATAGTTTAAAGAATAATTGGGTCATTGCTAATGCCTCATAGAAGACAGTTGAGTCTATCTAGATTACTAGTGTAGTGACACAAGAAAATATCTCATAGTTGGAGATGGACTGGGGGAAATTCAGTTTTGTTCCTTTCTACATAAGAACATAAGAGAAGCCAATGTTGGATCAGGCCAATGGCCCATCCAGTCCAACAATCTAAAAATACCAGGTGCCATCAGGAGGTCCAGCAGTGGGGCCATGTTTTTAATACGTTTGTCAACATTTTTACTTCTCGGGTTTTACTGTAAGTTTTGTAGATTTGTTTGTGCTGTGACTAGAGGCATTTCTGCTGTAGGGTTGCTAGGCCTGTGCCTGGCATAGGAGGAAGCTTTTGAGGGTGGGGCAGGTAGAGGGGGAGTGTCACATGACACAGCAACATCACTTTTGAGTGAAGACCCATAAATGCTACAGAGACAGGGGAAATTCCTAGATAGTCACTTGATACAGTGATGTTGCCATATCGTATAACATAATTTCCCCCCATTTCCCCCTACTGGGAAGAGGAGCACACGTGAGCAACTGGTAAGTAGGCAACTGGTAAGCCTGTTCTGACAGAAGAGGAAGCTGGGAGTATCCTGCTAGCTTGTTAGCAGTAGCTGGATACCCTTGGGACTATGTTTTCTCTTTTGTTTCCGGTTTTGGCCAGAGGCATTTCTGGCAGGAAAAGAAGTTGGGAAGATCCTCCTAACTTGTTAGCAGCAGCTGACTACCATCTGGGCTGAATTTGTTTTCTCTTCTGTTTCCATGTAGTTAGCCCAAGTGTGGCCAGAGGCATTTCTGGTAAGGGACAGACCTGGAAAGATCCAGCTAGCAGCAACTGAACACCATCTAGGCTGCGTTTGTTTCTTCTCTGCTTGCAGACTCTTAGCTTGACATGGCCAGAGAAGTGAGCCCTTGGGCATGAGGTGAAAGTACATGGGGCCAAAGGACAGAAGTGGCTGAATTTTCATAGACACATAAATAGTTGCAGGTTCAGTTTGTGTAAGGAAGAACAAAAACAAGACTGGAATATGGTTGACAGGTAAGTCCAACCAATGGGAAAGCGGTTCGAAAGCCTTGCAAATAGATAAATGCGTACCTGCTCCTAGGTAGCAGGGGGCACCCTCCTCCCTATGGTGTGGTGTGCAGCAGGACCACCGGCGAGTAGTGGTGTGACGGTGTGGCGATGAGCATTGGAAACGGGCAGTGGTGGCAGCGGCAGCAACGAGTGGTGACGGCGGCGAATATCCGGCACTGAGTGGCAGCTGAATCCAGGCAGAGACTAACGGACGGCGCGGTGGTGTAATGACGCAGCGCGGCAGAGTCAGTAGGATGAATGCCGGAGCTGTGGTCACCGCACAGCTGTGCACCACGGGGATCCGGCCTGAGGGAGTCACTACACAAATAATACCTGCACCAGACGCCGTCGCCAGGAGTTGGATGGAAAAAGCCCACCACGAAAAAGAAGCTGAGAAGCAAAGAACAACAACAAGAGACCCCTGCTGTCCGGGTGCCGGTAGGCAGTCACCTCCCCATACTATGTGGCCCCAGATAGGAATATAAATAAATTGTGTAAACCGCTCCGAGCCTACAGGAAGGACAGATGATGGAAAAAATAGAAGTGGGACAACACTTTAGAAATTGCATTGAAGCTATCTATTCTGAACAAAGAGCTAAATTGAATGTAAACAAAGAATTGACTGATAGCTTCAAGGTACAGAAAGGCACTAGACAGGGTTGTCCCCTATCACCGTTATTATTTATTTGGGTGTTGGAGATACTTCTACAAAAAATACAGCAAGATCAAGAGATAACGGGATTGACACACAAAGGACTTAAATATAAATATCGAGCATTTGCTGATGATGTAATGTTTATTGTGCAAAACCCGACAGAAAAGTTACCGTTACTATTCCAAAAAATAAAGGACTTTGGAGAATTGGCCGGATTTTATGTGAATAAGAATAAAACGAAGCTTATTTGTAAAAATATGACGAAACAAAAACAAATGGAACTGCAAGACCTGGTACAATGTGAAGTAGTAAAAAAGACGAAATATCTTGGTATTGAGTTAACTGCAAGAAATATAGACTTATATAAGAATAACTATGAAAAATTATGGACCAAGTTAACTCAAGACTTTAAGAAATGGGACAAAATGAACTTGTCACTGATGGGAAGAATATCAGTTATAAAAATGAATGTCCTACCACGTTTGATGTTCCTGTTCCAAACAATACCAATACTTAGTAAGACAGATTTGCTACTTAAGTGGCAACAAGAACTATCAAAGTTTGTTTGGGCAGGCAAGAAACCGCGAATCAAGATGAAAATTCTTTGTGATGCCAAAGACAGACGTGGGCTACAACTACCAAATCTTAGACTATATTATGAAGCGGTCTGTCTAACCTGGATGGAACAATGGGTGAAATTAGAAAATGATAAGTTACTGGGGTTAGAAGGCCATGATTGTA
>NW_015176496.1:199600-215231 GCF_001447785.1 Gekko japonicus | reverse complement strand
GACTAGGCTCCGAAGGTCCACTAGGGGAACCAATAGAAACCTTGGAGGGGAATTCAAACCCCCCAATGGGATCTAGGGGTGTTCCCTTGGATATGTATATAGTTGGCCACGCGGCCCTTTGTCTTGTGTAGTGTGAAGTACTGAGTAAACGTGTAATGTGGTGTAGTGGTTAAGAGTGTCAGGCTAGGGTCTGGGAGATCCAGGTCTGAATCCCCACTCGTGCCATGGAAGCTTGCTGGGTGACTTTGGGCCAGTCATACATTCTCAGCCTAACCTACCTCACAGGGTTGTTGTGAGGAAAAAATGGAGAAGAGGAGAACAACGTCAGCTGCTT
Source organism: Gekko japonicus (assembly GCF_001447785.1). Classification (NCBI taxonomy): domain Eukaryota; kingdom Metazoa; phylum Chordata; class Lepidosauria; order Squamata; family Gekkonidae; genus Gekko; species Gekko japonicus. The sequence goes on along the minus strand of NW_015176496.1, from coordinate 214,897 downwards.
GGGGAGAAAGGCAAGGTACACATGAATTAGATAAATGAATAAATCTCACCTTTTCAGGCTCATTCCACCTACCATCTCCCCTGCCGCCTTAGAAGCTGGGGCAGCTGGGCCCCTGCTGGTGTTTACACCAGTGGGGCGCGCTGCCTTCCTATTGCCTCCTTTACAGTCTGCCTCTCACAGTCATCATGTATTCCCTTTTGAAAACAAAACTGGAGACTAGTAATTGGATAAATGTGTGTTCGACTTGTGCGTTCAGCCACATACGTTGAATGTAATGTAAAGAACTATTCAATGGATCGATCCTCCCAAACCACCATTTGTACACATGGAGTCACTTTAACATGTGTACAGGGCTCTAGTATTAAGGTTTCATAGTATATAGTTTCAGTTACTTCCTCTTCCACACACCCTGAATGCTGTTGACCTACAACGATTGCTGGTAGCTAGCGACAGAACATGGGAATCCTTAATATGACTTGTAGGGTTGTTTTTCATAATTTATGCAGACTATTCACATTGCAGAGAGTCATATCCATACTATGCAAAAAAGTGCACACAGACGTCATGTCTGCAAAACACCTCTCTCTCTCTCTTTTCTGCATTCTCATTTTTGACACTCATGTGTCCCTATTGCTTTCGGTTCCCCACTCCTTTTCCAAACATGTTTTGCTCCCTCTGGGACTACTACAGAGAGCAAAACACACTGGGTGGGGGGGACCCTGAAGCAATAGGAACACAAAAGTGATGAAAATCAGAATGCCTCCAGTCAGAAAAAAAGATGTTCGGGGAGAGGAGAAAAGGACCCTATCAATAAAGAGTAAGTTGTTTTTGCAGAAATGCAATCCATCAGCAGCTGCATGTGGAGGAGTGGGGAATCAAACCTGGTTCTCCCACATTAGACTCTGTGCTCCTAACCACTACACCAAACTGGCTCTCAAGTCTGGCAAGATGAAGCTATTCTGGGCCCTCCAGGTCAAGGGTCTAACCTTACAGCTTCTTTAACAAGACAAGAAGAAGGAAGGACATGGAGAGCCAAATACATCCATTCAAGCTTCTAATTTCCATTTTAACTACCATTACTGCCCTTCTGCTCTAGAGTCATATACAGTTTATAAATAGGAAAGAAGAGAATAAAGCTATTTCTCATCAGCTTCAGGCAAAACAGATAGATACAGCTCTTCTCCTTTTTCTAAATGAATCCCTTTCCAAAAAAAAGAAGAAGCTTCATTTGCCAAGGCAGTCATTGCATCAAATGACACATAGTACTGCATGATTTTCCTCGAAAAAATTCAATACGCAGTGTACCCTGAGGGTATCTTGTCCTTTCAAGCAAATGATTTGTATACTTTCTCATTGCTGGAGAAACACTTCTTATTGATAATGGTTGACGGTTACTTATGGACACAAAGACATGTCCAATAGGAGATCTGAATGCCACAGGCAATGAAAATAAAGACTTGTATCCTATGAGACCTACTTGCGGAGCAAGACTTGCAGAGGGGGACTTCCCTAGTCTCCTCTCTCATTGCAGCTCCCTGACTCCTCCGTCTCCCAATTTTGTTGCTGTGGGATCCTCAGGAACAGCATAAGAGGCAAAGTTGGGGTCTACAGGGCGGGGGGAATCGGTGCAAGTCTCCTTTTTTCTTAAGAATTATGGATGCCAGCCTCCAGGTGGGGCCTGGGGATTCCCTGGAATTACAGTTTATCTCCAGACTACAGACATGAGTTCCCCTGGGGGAAAAATGGATGCTTTGGAAGGTGGACTGTATGACCATCTACCCCAACGAGGTCCCTGTCCTCCCCAGGCTCCATCCCCAAATCGTCAAGAGTTTCTCAACCTGGATCTGGCAACCGTCCTCCACCACCCCCACCACTGGCCAGGGGAGACCTGGCAATCCTGTTCAGAATTGAGAGACTGAATACAAGCCACTGTCTCTCCCCCCCCCCTTTATCGAGGAGCCTTCATAATTTGCCTTACAATAAATGGCTCGTTGCTTTAATAAGGAAGCGTGTCCACATTCTGAAAACACTGTGGCTTTCTATCGAGCATCAGTCAGGGTAGCACAATCATAGAGACCGACATCAGGTTGAGAGGATGCATGTGATGATTTTAGAAAAAGGCTTCAAATGCAATCTGCAAAGCACTCAATCTGTCTCGGAGTTGATTCCAGCTATCGTAAACCGGCCCCCTTGAACCCCCCCCCCACAACTGTTCATGCAAACAGTCTGCTCAGATGGAGGAGTGTAGTATCGGCACGACAAACGCACAGCAGAGCACTCCTCCCTTTGGTAACAGTGTAAGTTGCAATTTTCCAGTTCATGGAAGTGTAGCAGGGAAGGTACTCTTTGATGAAATGGTAGCTAAGTAAGCACCACCAACACCATTCCATTCAGATCTTTCCCTGGAGGTACCGATTTCACTTATATTACATTACATTAGAAAACCCGCTCTTCCAAAAACCACACAAATGGGAATTTACATCCCTGGAATCTGTCCTTGTTGCTTCTTGAGCTGAGCCATTCTTTCTCATCCTGTCTCCAACATCAAAGATCTTCTTACAAAGTTCTGATGCCCTTTCCTCTTGGTTAAAAAAGAAAAAAGAGAGAGGATGTGGCCCAGAATATATATATAGGATTTGTAAAGCAACAATTGATGTTGAACTTGGAATTGTTTTCAACTTGTAATAATGGGGGGGGGGGGGGGGGAAAGCCACTTGTAATAATGGGGGGGGGAGAGAGAATGCCAGCTTGCTTTACAATTTGCATCTAGGTAAAGATGGGGGAGGGACAATGGTGGCTCAGTGGTTAAGACGCTTAAGTACGGACCGGAAGGTCTGTCGCTCGGCAGTTCAAGACCCGAATGCCACGTGATGGAGTGAGCTCCTGCCTCTGGTCCCAGCTCCTGCCAACCTAGCAGTACGAAAGCAAGAAATTGCAAGTAGATAAATAGGTACCATTTCAGTGGGAAGGTAACAGTGTTCCGTGCACCTCGGCGTTTAGTCATGCCGGCCACATGACCACGGAAATGTCTTTGGACAGCGCTGGCTCTCCGGCTTGGAAACGGAGATGAACACCGCCCCCTAGAGTTGGATTCGACCGGCTTTCGAGCAAGGGGAACCTTTACCTTTTACCTAAAGATGGGGGAAGGATAGTAACATAAACCATTCACTGGTAATGCTGCAGGCACAGAAGGGGAACTGACGGTGTGTAATCGCTAAACTGGGGTATTCACACTGCAGTCCTAAACAGGATCACACCCTTCGAAGTCCATTAACGTCAATGGATTTAGAAGGTTACAACACTGCTTAGGACAGCACAATACATTAGAATGTGCTTGTCCCACATTTATCAAGGTTCAACCCCCACCCCACTTTACGGTTTATCAGAAAAACTGCAACAGGTACATCCCTGCTCTCAGAACTGTAGCTCCCCTAATGAAACAGGGGCCCTGTTTCCACACACATGGGTTCCACCCTCTACGGACAGCAGGAAGTCCTTCCAGTAAAAGGGAGCATCCAAACAACATCATGCCCAATCCGTGCATGACTCATCTAGCTCATGATCTCTCTCTCTCCCCCCCCCTTACTGTGGAGAAAATATAAAGCCTAATTTTCTCCAAAGTAAAGTGGAAACTGGGAGGCAGATTTCAGTGGCGCACCCTTCTGGATGCTTTCCCATAACCACCCCTGGGAGAAGGGACAGAGTTGAGCTCTACCTTCAAATGACACAATTAAGGTCTGCATCTCCCCCCCCCCTTCGCCTTTAGCCCTTTCCAGGGCTCCCCCCCTTTTCCCACTGAGCTATTTTGTAGCTTTACAGAATGGCTCAGGGGGGAATGGGAAACAGATGGGAAAGGGAGATTTCCTGGCTGCCGCCATCTTGGCAAAATTGTCATTGTGTCTGCACCATTGTGTGGACATGATGGGAAAGGGGGCAAAGAGCAGGGGGTGGGGACAACACCGGCAGCCGTAAGTAGCTTGGGAATGGAGGCATGTGGCTGCTATGCTCACCTGTTCCCACACCGCTTGCTGCGGCTACTATGGTGGGGCGTGTTTCCACACACCCCTGTGGATGCGGCCCATTTCATTCTTTCTCCACCTTTATTCAGTTTTGGAATTGATGTTCTGGATGACTCCGGGCAGGCTTGATTCAGATATAAGCATGCACTTAAGAAGCCCCAGGAGTCTAGTTAGCTTTCCTGATCTAATGTTCAGATTGTTTAATTCCTGGCAAGAGGTACATCTCAGTTACTTTTTCTGGCTCGTGATGAGTATAGTACACAAGCAATACTATCAAGAGACTCTTTGCTTCCATTCTGTCCTTTTATTACAACATAACTGCTTGCATACTGAACACTGTCTAACTCTAAAGAAAATTATTCCACCCGTTATTGCTACATAGATAGTTAAAGGAGAATGATTACATGAGCCCATTAAAATGTCTTACCCAAAGATAAGCAGATCACAAGCAAGGAGTCTCTCCTAAGAAGCTCCTAATTCATTGAGCTTCCCATATTTATAGTATTTTTAAAAAATCATTTCCTACCTGTCCCACTTGATAAGGGCACACATTCCCTGCTAATTATCTAATTAACTAATTATCTTATAACTTCAGACACCATACAAAGTTATCTATACTTGAATACCTTCTTAAAATACACAAAAAGGTTAATTCATTCTTTCTCATTTTTGTCGTAACAAAGTCTGTCTAAAAATAAAGATTACAAGTTTCTCATACATACGAATGTCAGCCCTCAGCCAATACATCCATCTATGACAGGACATTCCTGCCATACCCAGATGTTTCTGGCATCTGGGCCCAGATTAGAGTTGCCATCCCCCAGGTCCCGGTGGGAGTTCCCCGGGTTTCGGGGGCTCCAATCCACTGCTGGCCCGCTGGCCAGCAGGGGGGAAGCCTAGCCCCCAAACCTGACTGCCGACAGCCACCCCTCTCCCTCCTCCCTCCTCTCCTACAAGATTTAAAGGGCACTTCAGTTGATCGGAGGGCCCTTTACATTTTGCCCTTTAAATGCTTTTGGGAAGAAGCGGGGGGGGGGGCATGCACATATGTACTCCAAGCTGCTTTGGGGGGAAAGCGGGAGGGGGCCACGTGTGCCCATGATCCAAGCTGTGAATTTGCAGCTTGGAGTGCAGGTGCCAGTAATAAAATAAATGATGTCCCTTCTATGTAATGTCATCACATTGGGGCTGTCCCTCCCCCCTGGAACGCCCCCCGAAGTCCCCCACTGGGGACTTGGAGGGACCTTGCAACCCAAGCCCAGACACATATTATATGTGTAGATACTGATTATATTATGTCTAATCTACTGGAGACCAAAATTTTTGTTACACTTTTGTTCTTTTACTCCTCTTCAAAGCTATTTTATTCTGGGGCTCAGGACTCCCTGTTTGGCATATCTCAGATGAGGGACCAGGCCACCTCTCTGTCCTGCAGAAACATCCTCCATGATGATTGTTATGTCTGGGTTTGCCCGGGCAGGCCATCTAGTTGGAGCTTGAAGCCCCAGAACAAAGGCAGGCAGGATCCTGGAACCTGCCTGCGGATTGGCCCCTGAGGACAGCCAGCCAATCTGGAGTCTGGAGGCCATTTGAACTCATCAATTGCATGGGGGCTGGGAGTGGCTTAGGTGTATATAGTCAGGGCAGTTGCCCCATGTAAAGCATTCCTGTTGAGATGCAATAAACTGCTGCTTGCTGAGATCACTCTGCCTTCGCTTCGGCCGTGTTAAACCCACTATTTAACGATGATGATGATGATGTTGATGATGATATACCTCTTTATCTTGCATTCCTCCCTGGAGCTTTGAGCATTGTACATCATTCTCTCCTCTTCCATTTTGCTTTCAAAACAACCCTGTGAGATAGGTGAGGCTGAGAGAGAGGGACTGGCCCTTGACCGCCCAGCAAGCTTCATGGCAGAGGGAAGACTTGAACCTCCAATACTCTAACCAGTATACCATGCAGTGTGGTATATGTCTTCCACTTATGGAGACCCTGTAGGGTTTTCAAGTCATGTTCAGAGATCTGACAAGGTTGGACTAGTTTGGGATATCCAGGTTAGTGTTCCAATAACATTTCTGGTCCATTGCTAAAAAAAATTTCTTTGATGTAAGCTCCGTTGGATAGACTTGAGTAGGATTTTGAATAAACCTCCTTAGGATGGCACTGTACTGGACAGAACATTAATATATTCAGACATATTTGGGAAGACAACATTTCTCAAGACATAAGCTGAAGGCAGTGGTTTCACCCTGGGATAGTAAGCCCAAGCACTAAAATCTGAGGCCAGCTCAGTGTTGTGACCCAATTCCACAAAGATCTTATGAGTACCTTTTACCCGTCTCTTTTGGCCATTGCATTCTCTTCTCTGCACCAGTTGGTCGCTGGCCAGAGCTGGTGGCCGTTATTCACAAAGTGTCTGTTGCTGTTTTGACCTTGCCCGGCTTTATTGTTTCACTTGATGTCCATGGTACTTTATGTAATTGATTTATGCATCGGGATGCGTTTCAGAGCTTTCTAGCAATATAAAAAGCAGTGTCTGTACAGATGTAAGTAAGTATGCTGATTGTTGTTTCAGAGCCTTCTTGAGTGGGTCAGCCTTGTAAATAAAAAAAACCCTTGTCCTCAATAGACTTTTATGCGGTTAAAGATTTTGACTGATTGATTAACCGGAAAATGTTTGCTAGCAGGCTACTGAGCGAGCGGAGACGTATTGCACAGTCCCCATCAATGACCAAGGGTGGTGGGGGGGAAGCATATTATTTCAGTCCTTTTTAATAAAGATGAATGCAGCAACCTCCCAAGCATCAGCCGGCTTCCATTTCATTGTTCCAATGTTTCCCCCCTTCCCCCTTGGTGTGTTTCATAATGTCTCATTTGCTTATTACAGCTGGTAAACTTCATTGCGTTCCTGGTCTCCACCACAGTCTATGAAAAGCCAGCCTTTTATTGCACCATGTTCACATTAACAGACTTTGTCCTGCATGTTGGAAGCGTCTTGAGAGGGAAGTGTTTCATCAGATAGAGAGCACCTTGTCTAGAAAGGTGAGAACTCTGGTCACAATCAGATGTCTTTTCTTTCAACTTCTCCATACTAACAAGCAGAGACGCTTGAGCACCCTTCAGTTCGGCTCACCGGTTGGTTGCAAATTGCAAGCAGTGTCCTTGAAGGCACCAAGACATAGTATAATTCAGACAAGGGCTGGTTCTGCATCTGGCATTCGCTTCACGTTTTTCTCAACCCTAAGGGAAAGGTACAGCTCAAAACCACATTCAAATACCCCGAGGCCAATGGCATACTGACCGCAAAGTCACCCAGGCCCGTAGCTACAGTGGGGCATCTCGGGGCTAGGCCCCCTGACTTACTGACAGGGCCGGCCCCAGCTTATTTTGCACCCTAGGCGAGGATCCCTTCTGGCGCCCCCCACCCCCATGCGCCCACCAATTTTTAAAAATAAATGCATTTTAGGAAGAATGAAAAACACAAATAATCAAGAAATTCCCAGAGTACAGGGCCGGGTGCAGCTTGGTGCCCCTAAGGGCCAGCCCGCTCTAGGCGATCACCTAGTTCGCCTAGTGAGTGAGCCGGCCCTGCTTACTGACAAGGCCCGCTGACTTCCCATCCAGCCTAGGACCCCTGAGCCATGGCAGGTGCGGGGAAGGAGATGGATATTCCTTTAATTCAATTAGCCAATGCCCCCTAAGAAATTTAAATGCCCCCTGACTTAAAAAATCCTGGCTATGGGCCTGAAGTCACCCTTGAATGACCATAAAGGGCCATAAATCTATGCAGAAGGTACCATAAAATCCGATGATCAAAGAAAGTGAAAGCGGCATTCAATGCAGAGGGGAATTTCTGTTCCAACGTGGGCTTGCTAAAACAACGGAGGGAAAAGCCAATGCAGACTCGCCCAAGGAAATGCAGACTGGCATCCTTCCCTGGGAGTGCATCCTATTGGACTCCATGGAATTTACTTCCAAGTAGACCAGCTTGGATCGATCCCCTAGAATAGTACACTTGGTAACAACCTCTTGGGAGAGCAGTCATCTTAAAATACTTGGTTCGTGCATCCTTAACCAAATATATTTTAGGTCATAAAAAAGCAGCCATTTCAACAATCCCTCATATTATTTGGAGAATAGTTCTGAGTCAGTGTCACTTATTGTGGGTTGCCCCCCCCCCGCCTCCGTGGAGACCTGAGTCCTCCACAAGTTGAGACTTGCTTGACCCTGGTTAACTAAGAGAGCTGGCAGGATCACAGCCTGAGGTATAATAGTGAAGCCCATTAATCAGTGCCTCTTTTTCTCCAAAGATTTAACCATCTTCAGCTGTGTAGAAATGAGGCAGGCAACACAGGAGGCACCTTTAAAATGCAGGAAAGGAGAAGAGAAGGTCAGGAGGACCTCAAACAAGTTGCCTCCTTTATAACTGGGATAATCCACTTGTAGCCTTCTCCTGACATTAGAAAAATCACCAACGGAAAAGCAGCAGGTTTTTAAAAACTGATTATCTCAATGCAGCTAGCTAGGCCCAAATAAAGGAACAGTGGGACAATCTGAGCTTTCTTTGAACTCCAACTCCTGAAGAAGCAAGCAGCTTTTAACAGGGTTTTTTTGTAGAAGAAGCCCAGCAGGAACTCATTAGCATAATAGGCCACACCCAACAGCAGAAACACATTAGCATATTAGGCCACACCCTGACAGTGCAGCTCATTAGCATATTAGGCCACACCCCGTGCCTTCCGTTGGCTTGCCTGGGTGCCCTGTGGCTGTGGGATTTGAAGGGAAGGGAGAGCAAGCCGGCCCTTGGACAAGCCAGGGAGGGCACGGGGAGGCATTTAAATGCCTCCCCGATCCTTCCAGCCCCCCCCCCCCCCCCCCCCGCCCCCCCGGGCCCCCCGCCGGGGGGGTTTTTTTTCGCTCTCCAGGCCTTCCCTCTGTAGCCACGCATGCAGAGGTTTTGGCTGTAGTGGGCGTGGCCAGCTCTGAAGCCAGATGGAACTCCGTTCCTGTGCGTTCCTGCCCAAAAATAGCCCTGGCTTTTAAAGAATGGATAGCGGCTTGCCTCTTCAGCAGACTGAATCACTACAGAGAAAACTTCAAAGAAGTCTCTTGGTGCCTAGGGAAGAGTGCTTCTTCACTCTTGCTAATACAGCTTCTATAATTTGCAGCCACAAGCTATGCACACATATGGTAGGGAAACCACATGTGTACAGCTGGGGAAGATGTTTCAGCGGCAGCTGCTTGGCTGGCTGAATGTTGCTTACACAATTGGCTTTCTTGTTAATCCACATGAATGCAACTTCAGACATAACTTTGGTGCTAGCTCTGTCTCTCCACCTCTAATTACACGCTGCAGAATTTAAAAGCAGCATGAGGAATTGTATGGACAGTGGGGGACTCACAAGATCTCATTTCCCCCTATATTCCCTCCCCTACTATTTCCTCTTACACTCCTCCTGGCAGCCCCCACATCCTCTCTTCCTTCTTTGCTTCCTTCTCTCCTTTCTACCCACCAGCCAAACTGCCTTTTATCTTCCTCCTTTTTACCTATATTGATTATTTATTTACTTAATTTATACTCCAGCATACTCTTCAATAGGCACCCAAATCAGCTTACATTGTTCAACTTACATTGTGCTTCTCTCCTCCATTTTATCCTCACAACAACCCTATGAGGTAAGTTAGGCTGAGAACCTGTGACTGGCCCAAGATCACCCAATGAGCGTCCATGGCAGTGTGGGGATTCAAAACCTGAGTCTTGCAGATCCTAGTCTGAAACTCTAACCACTCCTGCTATTGAACAATAGTGAGCAGCCAGACTGCCAGTAGTTGCCGCTGGACCCGGTCCCTCCCTTGAAGGCCAAAACAGCCCTCAAAAGGGCTCTGTCCCCTTCCCTACCTTTTAATGACAGAAACCAAGGCTTGAATGCTGGTAATATTATTGTTGTTGCCTAGAAATCCCCAGTATGGCCACTGCAGACGACATTCATTTCTGAAAGGTACAAATGCTGCTTCTATTATTCGGAGGGGGGGGTTAATCCCCAATGTTTGTTTGTTTTTTGTTTCAGATATTTCTGCAAATCTGGGGCTTTTCTCAGGTTTGTAAAAATACATGTCAAGTCTGTTCATGGTTCCAGTCTCCGGACGTAAGTATCCACAGATGTGGCAGTGTTTAGAGTGAGCTATATTGATGATGGGACTGCAGGCATGCATTCCAGTTGGAGCCATCTTTAACATTTCCAACGCCCAAGCTTGCCCTTGGTCCAATGAATGGCTACAATTCCCTTGCTTTACAGCAAGAAGAAGAGAAACAAGCTGTCACCTGAAACAGTCAAGAAAATGGTGCAGGGGGAAGACTGAAGTCCCTTCTTCACATACATCATAGTCACAGTCTGAATCAGACATGCCACATGTGGGGACTGAGGAGAACCCACAGCTCATGCCTGACAGTTACACAGGGTGGAGAGTAGACCCCAGACCCAGCCTGTGTACTCTATAGCATGTAAAGAGATGCAACTGCCCCTTCTCCAAATTGTAGTTTATTACATCTGTTTAACTTGTACTATAATTCAGCATTCACAGAATATGTACATTCCAAAGGACTTCAGCTTTTCAGAAAACTGAAGCAATGCTCCATATGTGTTCTAGCCTATGGAACTCTTTCCACATGACCCAACCCATCATTGAGACCAGCTGATTATCAGCCTGCAGGTAAGGTCTCCCAAGCTTTGCTGCAAATGGTTCCACAGGTCTTTCCAGCAATAGGGAAAAGCTTGAAGGGAGCAATCTCAACACATCCCATAATCAGAGAAATTCTGATCGTTTCTTAATCTAATTCGCTGCTCCAGCATCCATGATCAGATCGGCATCGTGATATATCTCCAATACGATCCATTTTCATAAATGCATCCTTTCCCGAATATGGGTCTGATGGATCCTGACATTTTAAAATATGTCCTATTGTCCTTTTCTGTGCAGCAGACCAAGCACGGAATGTTCAGCCCTATATCATTGTCAGTGTGATATTAGACCAGATGGCGGCTTCCGCGCGGCATCAGAATTGGAGATAATTTATGCCATTCACTCTTATTAGAATGGAGAAATGGAGAGAGTTTGCAACATGCATACATGAAAAGGCAGGCTCCCATCCATCTGTGACACTCCGGTGACAAGCTCCGGGGCTGTTATAGCAGCCATGGTGGTCAGAGTCTGTGTCATCAAACCATTCGTGTTCACGGTGGCTGGTTCTTTTCACACAAACACATCCCTTCAGTGGCCCTATTTAGACTTAGGCCAATTTAAAAAAGAAAGAAAGTGAATGAAATGAAATTTATTACCAGCATTTCTCCTCATTTTCTTACAAACTTTCTTTTTTATATTTAAAAAATGTTATTTTTCATGAATAATGGAGATGGCTGTTCGAGTTTTAGGAATGAATGGGTTTCCCTGTTTATCCATCAAACATGATTATTCCAGAAGTTCACTCTGTGCTGTGTTCTGCTATATTCTGGTTTAACTAGAAGTACTAGGGAAATTAATTCTGGAATTGGAAATTAATTCTGGAATTGGAGATGTGCAGCTGACAGTTTCTTCCGTTCATTTGCAAGCCCACTCCATGTTACTGATCTGCAGGTGCATGGTGGTGAAACATTGTAAAGAAAAAGAAGAGGAGGAGGAGGAGGAGGAGGAGATTGGATTTATACCCCACCCTTCACTACCCAAAGGAATCTCAGAGTGGCTTACAAACTCCTTTCCCTTCCCCTCCCCACAACAGACACCCTGTGAGGTAGGTGGGGCTAAGAGAGCTCTGACAGAAACTGCTCTTTTTCGAGAACAGCTGTGCCAGAACTATGGCTTGCCCAAGGTCATCGAGCAGGTGCGAGTGGAGGAGTGGGGAATGAAACCCGGATCTCCCAGATTAGAGTCCGCGCACTTAACCACTACACAAAAAGCAATCTAAATCTGATCATATATATTATTGCATCAAGACTCTTTTTGTACAGTGTTTAGTGGTGTATATCTCCAGTTCTGTGCACTGCTAAACACTACCCAAACAATCCTGAAAACACAGTATGTACAATTATGCCAAATTGGGGGATGGGGGTATTCTGTCTGTTTGTCTGTCTCTGTCATTGCTTCAAGCTTGCTTTTTTTGCAGTGTTTTACCAATGTGTACATCTGTGATACAGAGGAAGGGGAAAACATGAATGAACCAAAAGAACTGAAAGATGTGACATGTTTAACAGACACTGTACAAAATTCACTTAAAAAAAAACAGAATTCCTAATGTATGGGTTCCACTCTGGAAGTAAGATTGTGTAAATCTCAATCCCCAAATCTAGAGGACAGTTCAGATATTTTTTAGAAAGCTCTCTATCCTGTTTTCAGGAAGACTTGAAATAATTTTAAATGAAACTCCTTAATATATCCATTAAATATTCTGCAAAGATGTAAATACATTTAATGATTACCATATTTTACCATGGTGACAGATTTTAAGAATTGTTATCTGCAGTAGTGCAGTAGGTAATTTTAAATTTTAGACTGGACTTAATAGTCTTATGGTGTGTGATGGGTCTTTATACGGCAAAGTAGACTTCAAATGCAAAGCTACAGCCTGATCCTCCTTCCCCCGAGTGAGATGGAGGCCATGGAGATGTACCATAACATCTGGCCCTGAAAAAACCACTGAATCTTTGTTTGCTTTGGAGCTACTGGGTTCGTCTGGTCCCTCACCCAGGTTATGGGACTGAGTCGGCGCTAGTTGCTCTTACGGACGATCTCCGAAGGCATCTGGACCGAGGTGGCATGGCGGCACTGTTGTTGTTAGATCTGTCGGCTGCGTTTGACACGGGCGACCACCAGTTGCTGGCCCGCCACCTCGCTGACGTGGCGATTCAGGCTTGTCTCTTTTCTCCAAGGTCAAGGACAAAGGGTGGCGATAGGGGATCAACAGTCCCGGATACATCCTCTTGAATGTGGGGTGCCTCAGGGGGCGGTACTGTCCCCGATGTTGTTTAACATCTATATGCACCCCGTTGCCCAGATTGCCCCGAGGTATGGGCTTGGATGTCATCAATATGCAGATGATACCCAGCTCTATCTGATGCTGGGTGGCCAGTCTAGCTCTAGCCCAGAAGATCTTCACCGGGTGTTGCAAGCTGTGGCTGGTTGGCTCAGACTGAGTCGGCTGAAACTAAATCCGGTGAAGACGAAGGTCCTGGGCCTGAGTTGGGTTGGTTCTGGGTTGGGGTTCCCTCTCCCGACATTTGATGGGGCACCTTTGGTGCCAGTGCCGGAGGTTAGGAGTTTGGGAGTGCTCCTGGATTCCTCCTTAACTATGGAGGCCCAGGTGGCAGCCACTGCCAAGTCGGCCTTCTACCATCTTCAGCTGGCTCGGCAGTTGGTCCCCTTCCTTGACTGCGATGACCTGGCCACAGTGATCCACATGACGGTCACCTCGAGGTTAGACTACTATAACGCTCTCTACATGGGGCTGCCTTTGTCACAAATCCGGAAGCTGCAGTTAGTGCAGAATGCTGCAGCCAGGCTGCTGATGAGCCTCACTAGGCAGGAGCACATCCGGCCTGTGTTGAAAGAGCTGCACTGGCTGCCAATAGCATACCAAATTTGCTTCAAAGTGCTGGTTCTTACCTTTAAAGCCCTATATGGCCAGGGTCTGACATACCTAAGGGACTGCCTTTCCTCATATATTCCCCCAAGGGCACTACGGTCGGGGACACAACACCTCCTGGTGATGCCAGGCCAGGGCCGTAGCTAACTCCTTCCTTGTGGGGGGGCCCTGGGGAAAGTGGGAAGGCCGTAGTGCATGCGCCGCACACACATTACCCGGGCACGCTGGGCACGTTCCTCTGTGCGAGAGTGGAAGCGCCCCCCACCCCGAGGCTTCTCCTTACCACTTGGGATACAATGCAAAACAGGACGGCCAGCCCGATTCTCCTTCCCGGCCCAGGGCACGGGGGGGGGGGAGAGTTGCCCTCGCGAGGGAGCCCATCGCGACCAGGAGCCTCAACGTTCAGGCAGGCGCTGCGCTTCGTCTCCCTCCGGCAGCCGCATGCTAAGCAAGGAGGGGAGGCGGGGCGAGAACTCAGATGGGTGCAAAAAGGCAAAGCGAAGACTGGCGGGGAGGGAGGAGGGGGGAGAACGTCCTAGAAGTTTGACCAAAGTCTTCTTCCACCTGGGGCTGATCGCTGCAGGGAACTACATTCCCCCAAAGGCCTTGCAAGCACCCGAGAGGTCGACCCTGCCCTTTTCCAGGAGTTGTTCAAGTGGGGGGGGAGCGAATGATTGAGGTGGGGAAGTGCATTTGGGAGACTTGGAGGAGCGCGGCGGCAGCGCCTCTCTCCTTCCTCCCCCACCCCCGCTGGAGGGAGAATCCGGATCTTGCAAGTCTGCAGGAAAGGCGGGTGGAGGATTTCCTAAAAAGGCGCTTGAGGAGGCTCCGGCAAGGGGCGAGGAAGGAGCTTTGGTGCAGCCTAGTAGCTAAAAAAAGTTTGTGAAATTGCAGTTTTGTCTTCAGTTGGCAATGATGCATACCGGAAAGTCCAGGATGGTTGTTCCTTATGGCCTCAAGACTCTACTAGAGGGAGTGAGCAGAGCAGTTCTCAAAACCAGTCCCAGCAACATCACTGAGTTTGCTGCTCTCTATTTTAGGGAGCTGATAATTTTTCGAGAAGAGCACCCTAATTTGGACATTAAAGATCTGGTTAGAGAATTTCATCTATCTAGAGGTTGCAGCCTGGGCTCCTCTAGACCTCTGGGCCCCAGTAAAGTGTACCCTCCCCCCACCGCCTGCGTGTGAGCACCTGAAGCTGCTGTTCTCCCTCTAAAAAGGTGTTTTGGCAAGATCAGGGGAGGGGGAGGGGAGAGACGCTTTGGTGGCCGGCGAAAGAGGAACAGGCAGCCGGAGGGAGGGAGAGCGAGAGATACTTCCCCGGGCGAGATGGGGGTGTGCGCTGGGCGTGCGCTTTTATTCTCCAGCTCCTTGGCACGCGCACCCCAGTCGGACAGAGCAGGCGGGGGGAAGGGTGCCTCTCCGGGGTGGTGGCGGCGGCGTTCGCACGGCGGCTCGTCGTGTCCTTTGGAGGGGCCCCAGGGAACAGAAAGGGCAAGGCGCCGGGCCCTGTACCGGCACCTGGCGCTGCCTCAGAAGCCGCTCCCACGTTTGCCCACATGTCCCTGCCGGCTTCACCGGCTCCTCCTCCCCGCCCAGGAAGCCTGGCGCTCCACAGCGATCGGGGGGAGGGGGGCCGGG
>NW_015176496.1:157949-199281 GCF_001447785.1 Gekko japonicus | reverse complement strand
GTGACGTTATTATAATACTGCGTGGAACCCATACCACTGAACTGAGACTAACATTCCCAGGAGGCCACAGAATTGGGACTACCATCCCCAGGATACCATCTTGTGAAGGAAGATCTTCTTGTAACATCTAGAGCACTTTATGTTGTAAATGTTGTTTTTATCTTGTTTTTATTGTTTTAACTATTGGCATATGTTGCCCATTTGTGAGCTGCCCTGAGCTCGCTTGCGGGGAGGGCGGGCTATAAATTTGAACGGATAAAAATAAATAAATAAAATAAAAATACTAAGTACCATTATACCCCCCTCGCCCACCCACAGACCAGGCTCCGGCTCCTTGGGTCACCCAGGCTGGTTACTCATCCTCGCCAGCTCACTCGCGCGCCCCTCTAGGGCGGCTGCTGCCACTTCCTCAGCGAGAAGCAGTGCCTGTCAAGGCTGCCGGCCCCACTGCTGCCACACGGAAGCATGCTCGGGGAGGGAGGGGGAGCAAGGATTGGGGGAGGGGCCATTAAAAACACGGGAGGGGGGCAGAGCTAGCTACGGCCCTGCTACTCAGACTGGCAACAGCACTGTAAGGTCTCCAATAGAGGTCTTTCACACCACCTGTTACCTGATCCCTTTTAACTGGAGATGCCAGGGACTGAACCTGAGACTTTCTGTGGGCCAAGCAGATGCTCTGTAACTGAGTCAAAATCCCTCCAGTAGGCCGAAGCCATGCTAGACTGATCCAGGGGCAGAAGCTTCTCTGCGTCGTACAGGGCTCTTTTTGTAGCAGGAACTCCTTTGCATATTAGGCGACACACCCCTAATGTAGCCAATCCTGCAAGAGCTTACAGTAGCCCCTGTAAGAAGAGCTCTTTAAGCTCTTGGAGAATTGGTTACATTAGGGGTGTGTCGCCTAATATGCAAAGGAGTTCCTGCTACAAAAAGAGCCCCATCACCAATAAGCACTACAGGGTGTTGTGTGGTATGTTCCTCCAGCACAGAGAGATGGTGTTTGGCAGGAGACTATGTTGTTGGGAGTTGCTGCATGAAGTACAATGTGTGTCATTAGTTGGCCAGGGCTCAGTGATAGTGGGGACTCCTTAGGAGAAGATGACTCCCTGGGAGGACCACCATGCAGCCAGCCTTAAGTTAACAGAAGCTGACAGAAGGAAAGTGAGCTGCAAGCTTGTCAGGATTCACAGCCAACAGCTGGTGCAGAGCTACTGACACCCTCTAGCCTTGGTTCAACAGGTGAGCAGGTGAACCTCAGCTGGCTGTTCCAAGCCCAAAAGTATTACCTACACCCTTAGAGTACAGCAGATGAAGGTTGAGAACAGAGCTACAGACAAAATGGTAAAGTGCCCACCTCCTAGCTCAATTGCCAGCTGCTTGCTGCTAACAAAGATGAGTAGTTGTAGGATTGCTTCTGAACAGCTAGCTGCAAGCCTGACCCTTAGGTGGGTGGCTATAAAACCAGCTGTTAGGCATGGACACAACACGTATGTTATATGCTGAGCCACTGACTTTGTTTTACCTGATTCTTGGAACCTGACCTTGGACTAAACAACTCTGCCTTGCCTGACTTCTAGAACTCTGACCTTGGACTGAATAATTTGACCCTGCCTGACTTCTGTAACCCTGACCTGAGACTGAATGATCCTACCTTGCCTACCCCCTGGCACCTGATACTCGGAGCTTGCAAGCCAGTACAATGTGTTTGGTAAGTCATGGAGAGGTAATTGCTACGCAGAATGCTCTCCAGGTGATTTGTGTTTGCCTGCTTATGGTGGGAGATCTCCTGCTGTTCAAGTCCTCCCTCTCACCTTTGCTCCTCTGAGTGGCAGGAGAAATGGCTCAGGGCAGAAATTACATCCAACACCATATTACGTCACATCCACTCAAAACCTGGCCAGAGCCTTGCCCAACATAATTATGTCACGCATGAGTTTGCCAGTGGATGTGATATCATTTCTGCATGTAATTTCTGTGAATGCTCTGAGGGATGCTAGCCAGTTGCCTGGATATCCCTAGTGTGTATGTGTGTAAAGAATGGCATTCAGAGGAGTGTAGGCCATCAGTGATGTGGTAAGTGTTGTGTAGTGAGAGCTGCGTTACCTCACTCTGCGTCCGAGAGGCTCCTTGCAGCTACATTCAGATTGGCCACCCTTGCCGAGCTGGCCAATCAGGTAATAGAAGTGTAAATTGTTGTTGTTCAGTCGCACAGTCGAGTCCGATTCTTTGCGACCCCATGGACCAGATCACACGAGGCCTTCCTGTCTTCCGCCATCCTCTGAAGTTTGCTCAATTTCATGTTCGTTGCATCTATGACACTGTCACTGAAGTGTAAATGATGCCATGCAAATGAAGGCTCCAAGCAACTATGTTCCTATTGGTTTATTTGTATTTTGTGTGTGTGTTTTGGGCTGGGGTTTCTGTAAGAGACAAGAGTACTCAGCACCCATTCTTGATCTCACCCATAGGAATATGGGTGGCTGCAGACCCCAGGGACCCTGATCAACTGTGATGATGGTACGTACAAGATTAAAAAAAAAACCACCATCTCTCAGCCTTGATATAAATATGGAGGAGAAGACCTGGATTGTTTTACTGAGACCTGTCTGGATAAAAAATGAGTCATTGAATTTTTGCCCTCCCTTGTCCTGGCTGAGTCCATAACCACTTTTGAATCAAGGGAACAGAAG
Organism: Gekko japonicus; assembly: GCF_001447785.1. Lineage (NCBI taxonomy): Eukaryota > Metazoa > Chordata > Lepidosauria > Squamata > Gekkonidae > Gekko > Gekko japonicus. The sequence goes on along the minus strand of NW_015176496.1, from coordinate 196,594 downwards.
GGGGAATGGCGATGATCCTTTACAAGCAGTGCTGGATTTATGTATAGGCTAAGTAGGCTAAAGCCTAGGGCGTCTAAATCTAGGGGACCCCCAGAGCCCTGCCCCCCCCAGCGGGCAGTCTCCCCTCTCCCAAAATTGCAAACCCAAGACTTCATGCGAGGGCAGGGCAATTCTGGCTCAGCAACTATGAGACTCAGGGCCAGCCAGTGGGGCCCAATTTGAAACTCGGGGGCCCAACTGGAAAAAAATTTGTGGGCCCCCAGTTCACAGCCAAAGACTGCAGAATCTTAGAGATTCTGACCTTCACCAAGTTACTTCAGACAGGTCCCAGGGACAGGATATTAAAGGATCCTGTTGGTTTAACATCCCTCTAGCTGGAGTTAGTTTCTGGCTTGGCTATGTACCCCCTCAGTTTTATGTTACTGACGTTTAGAAGACTTGGATGTACATGCTGAATCCTCCTTGTTGGATCAACCTCAGGACTTCATGGCAACCATGCGACTGTCCAATATTGCACGGGCCCTACAAATTAAGAAGTACATACTGTATCTACCTTCCAGTACTATCTGTCTGTCTGTCGTCGTCATCTATCGTTCTTTCACAGAGCACAAAGCATCTACTGGAAGCGATGATGACGCACTTAGTAAAACAAAAAAAGCTACATGGCATAGCATAACAAATCTGCTCCTGAACACATGGGAGCCATGAGAAAAATTAACATGGTTGCATTGAGCGTTCCTGTTCCTTGCCATGGAATAGAAGCAACTTTGCATGGAAACAAAGTCAGTAAACCTGTACAAAAACAAAGAAACAAAAAATACCAGGGCAAACAGATGTTCAGCTTTGGGAGAAAAGGCAAGTAACGTATACCAGAGCCTGAAAGGTATGAGAGTTCAGTAGCCCAAGCCTCCATTATATGACAAATAGTTCATTACCATTTCTGTGCAACAGATATCCTCAAACTTGTATTCCATACTTACATTATCCCCTTCCATCATGCTGCAATGATGGATAAATACGTTTCTACGTATGACAGTTAAAAAGCGCTTCCATCCAAAAATCCTGTGTATTCGAAAGAACAGCAGAAAGATGAGATTAGCGAAGAGCTAATAATATTAAGCAATGTGTGGAGTTTATCTACCCTGTATCCAATTTGGGGTTTCTACTTAGATTAATGAGAGTAACTCTGGAAACATCATCTATGGCTGGAGGAAGCTTGATTGGCTGGCAATAGTTCACTGAGTTTTAATTGATATGGCATATTTACTTGGTGTGAACTTGGTCAAGAAGATCCCGGGTGGAATGGTTTAATTCTGTTTGAGTTAATTTTAAATCTAGCCAGAGAACATTATTAAAAACAAATTTGGGTCCCACTCTTTGCGAATGCATAATTTGTACTTGTGGCAAATGCAGCAAAAACATTGCAGCCTTCCAGAAATCATTCTCAGAACCAATATTTGCAATGTAATGAGTTCTTAAACTGATCAGGAAAGCAGGAAGCAGCGAACTGGATCACTTATTTTTGCTGTGAAATTTAACCTGTGATGTTGTGAGTGACAGGGACCTCCCACACACACATTGTGAAAGGGATTCCCACCCCCCCTCCTTATAATTCCCAGTCGACATAATCTTGTGAAAATGTTTGGTAAAACTGGACAGTAAAAAGAATTTGACTGCCAAATAACAAAGTAAAATGAAAGATTGTTTCCCAAGCAGATTTCTAAGAAGCCCCAACTGGTGCCACATCATAAAGGCCTCTTTTCATTTTCATTTCCTGTCCAATATTGTCAACAACTGGATTTCCCCTACTCCCCCCCCCAATTCTCCGTCTGGGTAAAATCTGTCTGGTTGTTTTTATTACAAAGAACTTCATCAAAATGAAAGATTGTTGTTATGCAGGAGCAGTAACTTGCCGAACCAAATGTGCTCCCCCCCACCCTCCACCAGAGTTTGCTGCTCCACTGGTTCTAATAGTAATGCAGAGCTCCATTTCCTCCCCAGGAACATTGCATTTCATATAGCATGTCAATTATTAACACGCAGCGTCCCATGTCTTACTTTTCAGTAGATAAATTCATTTGTTAAATTTGCTAATTTATGTAAATGGTCTTTAACCTTTTAGCTACCTGGTATATATTGCTCAGTACATTTAGGGTTCTTTCTTTCTTTCTTTCTTTCTTTCTTTCTTTCTTTCTTTCTTTCTTTCTTTCTTTCTTTCTTTCTTTCTTTCTTTCTTTCCTACAAAACTAGTGGAGTAAAAGAAATGCATTAACAACATTCTGTGCTACCCATTTAGCATTAAAACCAATTACATTTTACAACAGCTATAAGCAAATTCAGAGAGATGAAACTAAAGAAGAGGAACAAGTCATAACACTAAAACATCTCAGAAGAACACAGTAGGACTGTAAACATGTTGCAGTGCTGTACAGTTAATGTGCATAGAATGGAGGGGGGGATGGGATGGGATCCAATTGCACTCCTCATCTTAGGCTTACCAGACTGCCTGCCACGGAAATTTCCCACCCCAGCTCCTACCATCACTCTTCAGTGCAAGCAAAAATGGGTAGGAAGTGACATCACAACACTCTAGGAATCCTCCACATCTCTATGGTTTTTACCATAGAGATTGGAGAATTCCAAGAGCATCTTGACCTCTCCACCCGCCTCCACGCCCCACCATTTTTGCTCCCACTGGATTGGAGAGGGCAGCTCGCAACCCTACCTCACCCCTGTGCTTGGTTGACTTAATATTTGAGGAGGCCTTCACATTCACTAAGTATATGTGCATAGGCAAAGACCCTAATCAGGTGTATAGAGACAATGCATGTACATTTTATATGTGTGAAGTTTCTTGCAGACCATTATCCCAGATTTTTGCAAAGGGAAGAAGAGAAGAAGAAGAGATTGGATTCATACCCCGCCCTTTACTCGGAGTCTCAAAGCGGTTTACAAACTCCTTTCCTTTCCCCTCCCCACAACAGGCACCCTGTGAGGTAGGTGGGGCTGAGAGAGCTCTTTCAAGAACTGCTCTTTCACGGACAGCTCTTGTCAGTACCATGGCTTGCCCAAGGTCATCCAGCAGCTGCAAGTGGAAGTGTGGGAAACCAAACCCGGTTCTCCCATTTTAGAATCCGCGCACTTAACCACTACACCAAACTGGGGACTAGTGGGGGTTGGACAATGTCAGCCTGCTCCCCCTACTTTGCTCACAATTGCAATGTAGCACTCTACCCAGTGTGAGGTGCTAGTGTCATAATCTAAAGAGCAACCTGCACAGGATTGCTTAATTTGCAATAGTCAGAAAACTGGATGGATGCTGTCAATCTCTACAGCAAACTACATTGAAATAAATGTTGGAGAAATACTAGTACTGGTGCTATGAAACTCTACAACCACATTGCCCTGTATCCCACCATGCTGTGCACAGAATATGTCTTATGTTGCATTGTCTTGTGTTAGAGTTACCTTAGGGATAAACACCTCAAAAATAAACACAGTATTTTTCAAATTGGGATTTCAGGAAGGGCATAAATACAGATATTCAATGGTCTTTGAGTCCCCCAGTACCATTTTGGGATTCAGGAACAGATTTTCCAGGATTCTAGAATTATTCAGGTTTCATTATTTCCTATGGGGAACTTGGGGAGAGGGCTGTTTTTTGGCTGTTTTTTTAACCAAATGACACCAAAATCGAAGAGGAAAATATGTATAGATTCTTAGTCTAGGGTTCTCAGCCGTTGGTTTTTAAGTTGCTACTGGACTCTTGCTCTTTTCTTCTGCTACAGATGTTGCATTGTCTTATGTTAGAGTTACCTTAAGGGATAAACACCTCAAAAATAAACACAGTATTTTTCAAATTGGGATTTCAGGAAGGGCATAAATACAGATATTCAATGGTCTTTGAGTCCCCAAGTACCATTTTGGAATTCAGGAACAGATTTTCCAGGATTCTAGAATTATTCAGGTTTCACTATTTCCTATGGAGAACTTGGGCAGAAGGCTGTTTTTTGGCTGTTTTCCAACCAAATGACACCAAAATTGAAGGGGAAAATATGTATAGATTCTTATTCTAGGGTTCCCAGCCGTTGGTTTTTAAGTTGCTACTGGACTCTTGCTCTTTTCTTCTGCTACAGACTAATAAGGCTACATATTTTGAGCTTTAACATGGCAGTCATGCTGTTTACATGAAATTACTTAGGGGAAAAAATCTGAAAGTGACATCATGTCTCTCTAGGAATTGCTGAAAACTCTATGGTTTCCCTCCGTGGGCCGGATCAGGCCCCCGGAGGGCTTCTATCAGGCCTGCAGTGGAACTGGCTGTCTTCTGCTGCTTCTTCCGGTTCTGCTGCTGCTGCGTCATCGTAGGTTTGCAGCTTACAGACACACACCTGAACAGCATACTCAAGATTGCAACAGCACAAACATTTTGATGCAATAATCAGAGCAATAAGTGTCAGTTATCAGACACTGTTAAATAAACAAAATATTGCAAGAGTGCTAATGTTTTAAGCATGTTTTTATTTTAAGTTAAAAAAACCCTTTGTGTTTGTGTCCTTTATAAAGTTTATATCTCCGCTGCCTGGCATTACATTTTATGACACACATGGCCCGGCCCAACAAGGTCCATTTATGTCAGATATGGCCCTCATAACAAATGAGTTTGACACCCCTATACTAGCTGTCTATACATTTTTATCCCAGCCTTTGGCCACAAAGCTCACAGCAGTCTACACGTCTTCCCATTTCATCTTTCCTGTGAGGCAGGTAAAGGTAAAATATTGCAGCAAGCTTTAGTATTAATTTTAATTTATTTAGGCATTTTACCCCATTTTCCTCCCCAACTGGGGACCCCATGTGCATACAAAAATACTAAATACAATTTAAATAAAGAAACAGAAAGGAGAATATATACTAAACAACATCCTGGGTTTGTCCTGGATCTACTGGGTTAGCTCAATGAAGGCCACAAGCAACAACCCAAGGGCCAAGGGCCCTTTGACTCTCATCAAAAGCCTCATGCCTCTGGCCACATATAGGCTTAAATATCTGTCACAGCAGTCATGGGATAAGAGGAAACAAAGAGTGAGTATAAATGGGCAGTTTTCACAAGGTGGTAAGCAAAGTAGCAGTGGGAGTTGTGGGATACTGCAGGGCTCGGTACTAGGTCCAGAACTCAGTATTAGGTCCAGTACTTTCAACTTGTTCATTAATCATTTGGAGTTGGGAGTAAGCAGTGAAGTGGCTAAGTTTGCAGATGACACTAAGTTTTTCATGGCAGTGAGAACCAGGGAGGATTGTGAGGTGTTCCAGAGGGATCTGTTGAGGCTGGGCGAGTGGGCATCAATGTGGCAAATGAAGTTCAACATTGGAGCCAAAAATCCTAGCTATAAATATAACATTGATGGGGAGTTGTTTCTGGAGTTCTGGCCCCACTGGTGGACCTCTTGTTGGGACCTGGGTTTTGGCCACTGTGCAACACAGAGTGTTGGACTGGATGGGCCATTGGCCTGATCCAAGATGGCTTCTGTTATGCTCTTAATGCAAGAGGGAAAACAAGCTCAGCCCAGGTCTTAGTCAACTGGGAAGCACATTCCCAAGGGATCAGAGCGGGATTTACACACAACCTAAGTAAACTACAGTTTACACTCATATTATGATATGCCTCTAAATACAGATCTTTAAATTACATTTCAAGTTTTCCTTTTGTGTGTGTATGTTGGGTTTACTATGTTAATAACAGACTTCAGGGCCTCAGCATGTCTTAATCTGCCTTTGCCAAATATTGTCCTCCTTAGCTTCATGGGTGATTAGAACTTGATCAGCATGTCTTAATCTGCCTTTGCCAAATTGCCAAATACACAGGTTGGATGCACCCACACATCGTTGAATGTTGTGCTATTTTTTGCACTGTAACAGTTATTCACCACTGAATTGTCCTGTTCTACTCAAGAAAATCCAGTCATGAATTACTGCTACAACACAACAACAACAGCACATTCCGCCATGTGTGGCTACACCTTCCACCCAGCATCTAACCTCTCAAAACGCCACTCCTTGAAAATCTCAAACCAATCACCAATGCCAGCATATGGAGCACTTTGTCAGAGAGAAAATAGGCCACAGAAGCAGGGTAAGTGATTTTGAGCATGTTATTTGTGACAATTACAATGTCACTAATTGTTTTACAATGAACAGTTCTTTCTTTGTTATTTTATTATTCAGAGGCTATGTCGACAGAAATTCTAATAAGTGTCAGAGGAAAAATTCATGGCTTCAGTCTAGTGTTTTGCAGCAGGAACAGTTTAGGGAACAATGTCTCTTTAAATCTACCCAGGAAAATATTCCTCCTGGTCCACAGGATGCCAAAAAATGACTCGATGATTTATTTATGTGGAGCTTGGCAGACCAGCGTCCAGATTGTGGGTGAAGCTGAATTTTATGAGCTTTCTCCCTAGTGAGTATATTGACAATTTTTTAAAAAAATTAAAAGGTCTTTGTAGGGTTTGGCAGTGGTTTCACATAAATATTATAGAGAGCAGCAATGGCTGAAAGGGAAAAGCCTTTAAAACGAGTAAAAATATTAATCTATTAGTATAATGCTGTATTTAGAAGGTGAAAATTTTTCCTGTCGGAAATAGTAAACTTTCCTCTTTAACAAATAATAATATTTTTAGTGGCTTGATATGGCCATTACTAACTTGACATTTCTTAGAGAGGGAAAAGAGATATATATTTTTTTCCTTCATGAAAGATGAATGCCTCATTGTCATTCCAGGGAAACCAAAACACAGCAACTAGTGCAGTGATGTAAGAAAGCAATTTTCTGCCCAATTTTTATGCTATTTGAATTTTTTTTGTGGCGGATGAAACAAAACATGAGAAACAAACCCATGTGACATTTTTGGCCAATCAAAAGGAGTCAGTGTTTTGCTATACCACAATCCACACAGGACTTTTCTTCAGAGAAGCTGCCAAAATAGAGACAATATCAATATAAATAACAAAAATGCCAGACAGGCGAACGACCCTCCCAAGCGAACTCCAATGCTTGTGGATTGACTGCTGAGATAATTAGGATGTAATCAGGAGTAAGCTGAGCATGCCTAAGAGGCCAATATAATCTTCCTCAGTTCAGTCGGTGTTGATTTCCACCATCACCACCACCTCGGGTTGCTCATAGTATAATGGAATCCCTTTTGAACACTGGCTCATAACTGACCACAGTCTTAGGCTTACAAACTGCCTGCCCCACAACAGGTGTTTATCTACCACTGCATTTACCTGCTTGCCCATGTGTGGGTCATGGCACAAGAAGAGGGGGCAGGGAATGGCACCCAACACCAGAAGTGATGTTACATTTGGGCAACACTTTAGAAATTCCCCCATATCTCAGTGGTTTTTACCATTGAGTTTTGGGGGGTGTCCTAAGAGAGTCACCTGGAAATGACATCACTTTCAAGGTTCGACACAGCACTGCCCCTAACATCTCTCAGGGGTTGCAAGTGCAGCACTAGCAATCCTAATCTAGCTATAATTTAGAACATTTCTAGCCATGTTGACTAACCCTTCTTGACTTGGCATTTGAACTCCAGCTGGCTGCATTATTCCTCATTCCAAATCTAGTGTGTTCTTTGTCAACCACAATGGAAAAATTAAGGCTTAAAATACTCGTTATATGGATTTTTTTAAAGCCACAATTTGTTTGGGCAAGGTACATGTTGAGACAGGGGTAAGAAAGAGCCTCTCTGGTCATTTGCCATTTTAAAATCACCCCCTCCACATTCCTTTTTCACAACCCGGTTGAAGAATATCACCCCTGCTCAAAATCACCTCCCCACATCTTCTCCTGCAAATTAAAAAGTAGCATGGTTTTTCCTTGTAAAAACCAGATATAAAATGAATGCGGAGAACTGCATTTAAGGTGAAATTCGAAGGCATTCCCAGCTAGATTAATATGTACAGTATAAGTGTTTAAATCACTGCCATGGTCACCCTGTCCAAAACATTGCAAGGCTGAGAAAAAATAAAGAGAGGATTTACATCTTAGTATGGCTTCTTTTAATTTCTGTATACACCTTCTGAAGTCAGCATGGTACAGCTTGATCTCATCAGATCTTGGAAGCTAAGCAGGGTCTGTACTTGGAAGGGAGACCACCAAAGAAGACACTGTAGAGGAAGGCAACGGGCAACCACCTCAGCTTCTCACTTGCCTTGAAAGCCACTTGCTGGGTTTTTTTTTTAAGCTTAGTATTTATTTAGAAGAAGAGATTGGATTTATACCCTGCCCTTCACTACCCAAAAGAATCTCAGAGCGCCTTACAATCTCCTTTCCCTTCCCCTCTCCACAACAAACACCCTGTGAGGTAGGTGGGGCTGAGAGAGCTCTCCCGAGAGCTGCCCTTGAGAGACCAGCTCTGAAAGAACTTATGGCTGACACAGGGTCATACCAGCAGCTGCATGTGGAGGAGTGAGGAATCAAACCCGGTTCTCCCAGATTAGAGTCTGCCCTCTTAACCACCACACCAAACTGGCTCTCCAGTTATGACTGATTTATATGATTTGTTACAAAGGTCCCTGCCACACGGCAGGAAAAACGACGGCAGAAGTGTGGCTAATCTGAGCCACACCAAACTAGAGACGCCGCGGCGGGATCCCATGGATCCCCTGAGCCGCGGCACCGTTGCTCCCCGGCACGATCAGATGCCCGGGAGAAAGCGACGATGGGAGGGGGAGGCTGGCGAACTGCGCATGCTCACACATGTGCAGTTCGGCCAGGAGCCGGGGATGCGCCGGCGAAAGGACGCGCCGGCGATCCCACGGCCGCACTTGCCTTTCTGGATGAACCACCCAGGTAGGTGGTTCTTTTTTTGGTGCAGGGTTCTGGATGGGAGGGACGGATCGGTGACGGGCAGGCAACGCTTCCCAGATGTTGCCGTGGGATCACCCCCATTTGCCGCACATCCAATCCGTCCCTCTCCCGGCCCAAATCCTCGTGTGTGACCGGGGTCTAATTTAACTAATTTGTTTAAGCAATTGCCTGTTGAGTGGAGCAATGGTGCAAAAAGGATGGGGTGGGGTGGGGACAAGGGGAGCAGAACTTACCTGGCCTACATGAGAACATCAATGCATGAAAAGCTGTTTTCACACTGCTGTGCATTTAGAAAGGAATGTGTTGATGCAACCTGCTAAAGAGGCACAAATGGCTGAAAAACAAAAAGTCCGTAGAAAAACTGGCTTCTTGATTTCAACCAGCAAACGTGGTGTGAGCTCAACTGGCAAGTGCTTACGTATCCCTCACCAAAATCTAAACGATCCCTTGAATTGAAATCCAGTTATTTCGGAAGACGTTACTGTCAGGCAAAATGTTCCATCATAAATCCTTCCAGACATAATTACTGTTTCGCGGCAGTTGTTGTATATAGGTCAGAGTGAGGCAATAAGGCGACACCATTAGTGAGGAGTAACAGATTTTTTTTAAAAAGCGAAGGGGATGCTAAAAGAACATTTTCATATAATCAAATATACAAGTTCAAGATTTCAGGAATCATCAAGCTGTAGAGAACTCGATGAAGAACAGAGCAATTTTGTTTTTCTTTGATAGCCTTGTATTGCACATTGGAACAACAGTTTGCGGTTGATTCGATTATGTTTTCACAACAGCCTGTCAGAATCATTTTATTTATATTTTTTAATCAGCCTAACAAAATTCTCACCAATAACTTTCCATTGTTGCTGGATCTTTCTTCTTCTTCTTCTCAGGACAAACTAGTAAAGGGTCTGCTTCGAGTCCAGTAGCCCCTTAGGGACCAACAAGATTTTCGGGATATAAGTTTTTGACAGTCAAAGCTGCCCTTGGGGAGCTTATTCCCAGAGCTGGACTCGAATCTAGCTTTTCAATTGCAGGCCAACAGGGCTACCCTCTGGAACGAATAAGTTGTCTGTCCAGTGGGATTTTTACATAGGGTAGCTGGGACTGTGGAACACTGGTCCTTTCCACACTAGACCTTAAATCCTGGTTCAGTCCTGTCCCCGAACTTACACTCTACACTACACTCAAGTTCACCACTCAAGTTCAGGGTATTTTTTGTTTCCACATTACATTGAGGTCACCCCAGTTTCACCCCACACTTGTCCCAGGATAAACGGATGCTGTTATAACCAGGAATAAATGCAAGATATTGTGTCGTGAGTTGAACTCTGATAAAACCAGGGATGACATCCAAGTGCGGAAAGGACCACTGACAGAAACAGGGTTGTCTTTTTGCTCCTAAAAAGCAGATTTCAGTGCCTCTCTGAAACGGTTTGCCTCAGTGTTGCACGAAAAGCTTCATGTTGTACGACTGAAAAGTTGAGAAAGGGAGAACCGTTCTTGCCCAGCATGCAACACACTTGGACAATGGGGCCCCAGTTTTTTTTCAGTAGGAAGAACCTTGATGCAAAATGAAGTTTAACATTTGACTGCAAGAATGAACAACCTTGACCAAGTGAGGTTACCCACACACGAAAGCGTGGCTTTTACATATGTGGGGGCTCTTCTGTTTCTCTTCAAATGAGGTCATCCGCACAATTCTCATTGGTTGACCTTCATACCCAGCTGCTGGGGCCACAAGCACAGCATTACAGAGGTCACACTGTAGCACCAAACAGGGTTGCTTTGGGATGAATCCAAAATTTCCTGTCCCACTCCTGACTCCAAAAGGCACCTGGCAAAGTCATAGGATCAATGCATTTGGTCCAAAATGTTGAATTTATTCTAAGAATAAGAAGTTGGAAAGAGATCTTAGCTTTTGCACAATCTGTAAATCTTTTCTAGTGAACATACCGCACACAGTATATTTGTTTGCTGATTGCTTTGTAATTACCTGTATCAAAATGAGTAACGTTTTAAAGCATTTAGATGTCCCACTGAATATGAATGGTCTTATTTCTTTAGGAATTCCAGAGGGGTCAGACTAAACACTCTCTCATGGATCACTGCATTGATGTGGCAAGGGGACTTGCGTGGTTCGATGAGGCTGTGGGCTATGCCGTGGAGGGCCACCCAGGAAGGACAGGCCACAGCGGAGCTCGGACAAAATGTGATCCACTGGAGAAGGAAATGGCAACCCACTCCAGTATCTTTGCCAAGAAAACCCCATGGACAGTAACAAAAGGCTAAAAGATATGACGCCGGAAGATGAGCCCCTCAGGTCGGAAGGTGTTCAATATGCTACTGGGGAAGAGCAGAGGGCAAGTACATAAGAACATAAGAGAAGCTAATGTTGGATCAGGCCTATGGCCCATCTAGTCCACAGTGGCCAAGAATACCAGGTGCCATCAGGAGGTCCAGCAGTGGGGCTAGGACAGTAGAAGCCCTCCCACTGTACAAGTACAAGTAACCCCAGAAAGAATGAAGTGGCTGGGCCAAAGCCAAAAGGACACTCAGCTGTGGATGTGTCTAATGGTGAAAGGAAAGTCCGATGCTGCAAAGAAATTAAGCACACTCTGGAGGATGATGGAAGACAGGAGGGCCTGGCGTGATGTGGTCCATGGGGTCATGAAGAGTCAGACTCAACTGTGCAACTGAACAACAACAACAACAGACTAAGCAGAAGTAGAGCAATGCCTAAAAGTCAAGAAAAATGTATCCCACCATAAGTTTTCATGAGTCAGAACTGATGTATTGTCTAGTGTGCTTTGACTCAGAAAAACTTATGTTGGAATACGTTTTCTTAGTCTTTAAGGTGCCACTGGACTTGTGTTTGAGAATGCAGCTTAGCTCGATCTGTGAAAAGAATGGTTCATCAGTACAAGGAGTAAATTGTGTTGGTATATTGTAGGAGTGGTCCCCTCCATGAAGGACCTGCCTTGTTCCCGTGATTCTTAGATCCATCAAGGTATTACACAAGCACACCTGCCAAAGTTCAAGGTGCGGCCACTTAACATCTCTTGCAAATGCCTATGATAACAACTTGAATAATAAAGTGGAAGAAGGGAAGGGGCAGGAAGTAAAACTTATCGGGAGGAGCCATTGCTATATCTGATTCATATTTTATTTTTAAAACCATGTCAAAGTTTTATAATAATAATAGTGGATTATAGAGCGTCCCTACGTTCTACAGGCTTGCCCTTGAACTAGGTTATCCAGCATCATTTCCTGTCTCATTGCAACCCTTTTGCAAAGTAAGGGGTGACCCGTGCATCTTAAAACTTGAAGTGTCCCATGGTGCTTGCCATTTCCAAAATGCACTAACTTGAAATCAGTGGCCGGGGGCACCAAAAAGTCATGGGGAAAATATACAATTTTAAGGAGCCCTAAGCATGTTCACATGTATTTCCCATTGTTCTGTGGATTGAGTCAAGGAAAATGAGACTGAATGTGATTTGCACAGGTCACCCAAGGTAATTACACAGTTACCAAACAAGGGCATTAACACAATTTAGTCTGTAATTACCAAGGCTCTCAGTGAAGTTACTGTGTAGTTAGCCATGTAATAACATGCATTATTGCACAGCAACTATGCAATTAACTCCTGTCAAAAGAATTTGCTAAGAAAAAATTGAAAAATGGGGGTAAAGCATTGCTAAGCATCAGAGTTATGTGTATTTGGGAGGTGTGATAGAGATATGTTAGATAAGTGAATTTTAAAATTCGAAAATGGAAAGCATGAGGCTCCGTATCATGGAATGGGGACAAAAAACAGCATTATATAGACTCTCTTCCTGTGTCTCTGTGTGTATCTCTCTCTCTCTCTCCAGGTATATATCAAGTGCTCCATATGAAAGATCCCAGCAGAAAAAGGAAGTATGCGAAGTGCAGTTCCAGACTTCCCTTCAAACAGGAGGTAGGTGACACCCTTTGCATTCTCATGTATATATGTAGAAATGTGAAGGCCTGGGGAATAAAATGGATTTTTTTAAAAAAAAAGTGAACTCCCCACTTTCCCCCAAGAAGAAGAGGAAGAAGAGCAGGTTTTTATTCTCTGCTCTTCTCTGCCTTAAGGAGTCTCAAAGTGGCTTACAATCGCCTTCCCTTCATCTCCCCACAACAGGCAGGTGGTAGGTGGGGCTGAAAGAATTCTGAGAGGAGAGAACAGGGACTGGCCCAAGGTCACCCAGCAGGCTTCATGTGAAGGAGGGGGGAATTTTCCAACAGACATTGGAAATTGGAGTGGGGGGTGGGCTGAAACAAACACTTATGAAATATACTGTATTTTGGAATGAATGAAAACGATTTTAATACCAGGTTAGACTCATTCAAAATGTGTGGAATGACGATCTTTAGAGAATCTATAGCAGGGGTGTCGAACTAATTTGTTATGAGGGCCGGATCTGACATAAATGAGACCTTGTTGGGCCGGGCCATGTGCGTCATAAAATGTAATGCCAGGCAGCGGAGATATAAACTTTATAAAGGACACGAACACAAAGGGTTTTTTTTAACTTAAAATAAAAACATGCTTAAAACATCAGCACTTTTGCAATATTTTGTTTATTTAACAGTGTCTGATAACTGACACCTATTGCTCTGAATTATTACATCAAAATGTCTGTGCTGTTGCAAGCTTGAGTATGCTGTTCAGGTGTGTATCTGTAAGTTGCAAACGTACAATGACGAAGCAGCAGCAGAACTGGAAGAAGAAGCAGAAGACAGCCAGTTCCACTGTGGGCCTGACAGAAGCCCTCTGGGGGCCTGATCTGGCCCCTAGGCCGCATGTTTGACACCCCTGATCTATAGCATTCGTGAGTTTGAGCATTAGAGAATCTATAACACTTGAGAATTAGAGCATACAGAATGTCACAATTCCTGTGTTTACATATACAATATTTTCAAGGATATCTGTATTAGTTGCTGTAGATTTTCTGGGATGTGTGGCCGTGGTCTTGGCATTGTAGAACCTGACGTTTCGCCAGTAACTGTGACTGGCATCCTCAGAGGTATAAACACAGAAAGATGGAATACTCTCTGTGTCAAGGTGAGAAGAAAATGGTAGGCAGTAAATTTATATCTACTCCAGAAGGTGGGTAGGGCTGAGTCATTGTCTTGTAGGAGTTCCCCAGGCTATGGACATGCTAATGGAGGAGCTTTCCTGAGGAGGTTCTTTTGTTTCCTGAGGAGGTTTCCTGCTTCCTGAGGAGGTTGCTGAAATTCTAATCTTATCTGTAGTGCTATTGTCTGATGTAAAGCCTTTTGTGTTTTTCAGGACAGGAAGCCATGTCCTATTTATTTTTAAACTCTCTTCTTTCCTGTTGAAATTTTGTTTATGTTTGTGAATTTCAATGGCTTCCCTGTGTAATCTGACATGGTAATTGAAAGTGTTGTCCAACCTTTCAGTGTCTTGGAACAAAATACTGTGTCCTGTTTGAGTTAGGCTATGTTCAGCCACTGTTGAATTTTCAGGTTGGCCGAGTCTGCAGTGTCTTTCATGTTCTTTTATTCTTGTCTGAATGCTACGCTGTGTGGTCCTGATGTAAACTTGTCCACAACTGCATGGTATGCGGTATATGCCTGCAGAAGTGAGGGGGTCTCTTCTGTCTTTATCTGTATTGTTTGAATGTGGCCACCTTTAGCCACAGTTAATATGCCACAATGTGTATGATGATAATTCACTACTGAAGAGATCAGTCTTATAAAGTTTAATTTGATATCCAAATATCTTTTTAGTCCTAATGTGGCTATATGAGACTATTTCTGCCCTAATCATATATTTTCTTCTGTTTGATACAGAAGACAAAAAACAAAGGTACATTTGCCAAGGCAGCATGTGATGCAGCAATTTCCTGTGCTCGCTCTGATATTGGGTAAATTCATGGTTTCACTTGTAGAAAACTAAGGCATTTATACTTCTTAGTTTCATAAACATGGCAAATAGTACTATTTTATATGTTAACTGTCTTAAATGATGCATTTAATGTTCTTACGGCAGTAAAAATAGTTCAGGTTGGCTAAGAAAGTAATTATTGCATATATTTCTGTCAAAAACCTGGAGGGCATAAAAGTTTTTCTCACTTCCCTGCAGCTTCAAAATGTCTGGAAGTTACAGCATATGAAGTGGAGAGTCGGGCAGCATCAACAGAGAGAAGACCGAGAAGTAATTCCACCTCTTGGCTCAGCCAGAAAGTTGGAACTATATTATCTGCTTTATTGTGTATGAGTACGTCTCTGCATAAGTAAGTATTTTCTATATGGAAAAGGGTATGTCTAAGTGGCTAAACATGCACAAAACATCAAATTTCCCTATGTATATGGTATTGTGTATGCATGTATTTCTACTCCATGTTTCTCCCCAATGGGGACCCAAAGTAAGTTAGATCAGTCTCCTGTTCTCCATTTTATCCTCACAGCAACCATGTGAGCTATATTACATACTGAAAGTATGTGACTGGCCCATCCATAGAAAGAACAGTAATTTGAATTGGGGTCTCCCGGACCCAACCATTATACCACACTGGCCTATAAATTAGTGACTGCACATGCAAACTTGTTGTTAGTATTTCCAAGTATGCCTGAGTGCTTCTTGCAAACATCTTGGGGAGGGGGGGGGGATGTAAAAAAATGTTTCTTCATTCTTCAGTGCTCCAATACCAACTCACAAATAAGAAAGAACTCTGACTTCAGCTACCGTTTAAAAGTGGATTTTGCAATTTCACACAGTAAAATTTAGTTGCAAAGTGGATTGAAAGTATGTTATTTAGTGAGTATGAAAGCGCCCGTTGCTTCTCAGCCCTTTGGCTAAGATCAAGTGTAGTGTAGCTGACATAAAAGGGATGTTAAAAGTGTGGGTCAAATCCCATTGAATGCCATGCCTAATGATTGGGCTGTATGATTTCAATAGTTAGTATATTCATTGATCACTTTTCTCCCTAATGGGACCCTAAGTGGTTTACAACAAGTAAAAATAAATAAAAATAATAAAATAAATATAATTTAAATATTTCTAAATATCTAACATGCCGGTTTTCCAAGGGCAGAACTGGGGGGGGGCACAAAGTCCCAGGAGAAAAATTACAATGAAAAATAAGGCCTCAGCTGCTTACTGGAAGTTCTGACCATAGATTACCACAAAGGAGGGACCTGCAAGAAACTTGTGGAAATGGCCATCCCATACCACCACCTTTATTTCCTCTCCTCTCCTTTTATTTCTTTGTCTCTCATTCTTTCTCCCTCCTGCCACCCCTTCTCTTACTTTCTCCCACCATGCTTGTCACTTTTGCTCTCTTTCTTCCCCTATCCCGCTCTTTCTGCCACCCACTCCATCACTATTTCTCTCTCTCCTTTTCTGCCTCCCCAACCCCATTACTCTTTCTATCCTTCTGCCTCTACCCCATCACTCTCAGTTTCCTCCCATCAGTTTCTTTCTGCACCCCACCTCATCACTATTTCTTTCTCTCTCTTTCTGTTCCCTGCTATATATTTTCTCTTTCTCTGTTTCTGCCCCCCCATAACTTTCTCTTTCTGCCCCATCACTATTGCCTTTTCTCTCTTTCTGCCTCCTCCACCCCATTCACTTTCTCTGTTTCTGCCCCAAACCCATGCCCATCTCTCTCTGTTTCTCCCTGTCCCCCATCTTAACTCTAGGGTTGCCAGGTTCCCCTCATCATCATGGTGGGGATTAGTTCTGGGGGTGGGCGGAAGTGACAGCATTGAGTCGGCGACATCACACATGATGCTCTGGGTTGGGGGCAAAACTCTATGGGTTTTTTGCCTTTGACACCATAGAGTTTGCCCCAAAACCAGAGATCATCGTGTGACGTTCCCAGAAGTGACATCATCACATTGGCATGTCGCACAATAATGTCCCTGTTTGGGGGTGGGGTTTCCCCCACTAGCCATCTGGCTGGCAGCAGATCAAAGCCTCCAAAAGTGAGGGAACCCCACTGGGATTTGGGGGCTGGCAACCCTACTTAGCTCCCTTCTCCCCACCCCCTGCCACTGACATAGGGATGCCAAGTCGCCCCGGGGGGTGGGGAAATCCCCGCCCGGGAGGCCCGTTCTCCGCCGCCACTGGATCGAGGCCCCGGAGGGAACCCCACCCCCAAAGAACGTCACACGGAAGTGAAGCAAGCAGAGGTCATTTCGGGGGGGAACGCGGGGGAACGCAGTTTCCCTGGGTGAGGTGCAGGGGGCAGGGCACATGACAAAGCCCCGCCCCCTTCTTCCGGCCGCCCCGCTTCCAGCCCTCATTCAGCCAGGAGGAGGCAGGAGAAGAGGGAGGGTAAGTTGCTTCCTCCCCACCTCTCCCCACCCCTGCCTGCCTGGGGCCAGGGAGGGCCTTGGCGGGGCTTCCTTGCACTCCCGCTGGCCTTGCAGGTCCACCGCCGGGCCCCTGATGTCAGGGGGTGTGGCATATGCTAATGAGTTATGCTAATGAGTTCCCCTAGCTCTTTTTCGACGAAATGACCCCTGGAAGCAAGCATGTCGGGAACGTTGGGGGCGGGGCCACAATCATCCGAGGGGAAACTCTATGGTTTTCCCTCGGATGATTGTGGCCCGGCCTCCAACATCCCCGATGTGCTTGCGTCACTTCCGTGTGATGTGCTTGCAGTGCCCGCGCGTGAAGACTCCCGGAATAAGGCTGGACTCCCCCGCTACGGAACAGGTAAGCACTTGGCAACCCTACACTGACAAGCACATTGTGGCTTCTCCCTCCTCAGTTTCTGCTGTCATGGATGGGGCTACTGGCTCCCAGCCACCCGTGCCTCATTGGCATTGGGACTGGTGTGTCTCCCAGTCTCTCCCAGTCTCCAGTGCCAGGCCTGTCACAGCTTCACCCTTCTCAATTGTTGCTGCCATCGTTGGGGCCACCTCAGCTCCCAGTCACCCCCACCCTGCACATTGTCACATATGCAGACAACACACATGTGCAGACAACACTTTTGTTTTGGGGGGATTTAAACCCCAGTGTATTTTTTAAATTGTTTTTCAATTTTTCTGCAAACCTGGGGGGGGGGGAGAAATCTCTGTTCTGTCACTCTGGGCCCAGTCTGCAGATTTAGATATCCACAGCTGGCCCACAGATAGCTATTAGATATACAGATAGGTTACCATAGAGGAAGATTACCATAGAGTTTCTGGTGATTGCTAGATCTACCCTTATCACTTCTGGGAAGCTCTAGGAATCATCAGGAACGATATGGCCAGAAATTCCTTATTTTTCTTTTCAATTTTTCTCCCCAGGATGATCAAACCCCCCCCCACCCCAGTCCCAGTTTTCACTCCTGCCATAAGTGACCAAATGGGAAGTTTGCAGATCATGCAGACCTAGGACCAGGAGCTTGGCCATGCCCAAGATCTATACCTGAAACGGGAAGAGCAAAACAAACACACATCTGAGATGCTGTGGCTGTAGGGTTGCCAAGTCCAATCTTCTTACTGGCGGGGGAGCCTCGCTGGGCTCCGGGAGCTGGTCCTCGATGTGTGTGCGCACGCGCCAGCACGTCACCAGAAATGACATGCGACGTCGATCACGTTGAAGCTGTGGCCCCGATCGTTGGAGGGAAAACCATACAGTTTTCCCACTGACGATCGGGGCCACGCCCCCAATGTGATTGATGTGCTGCGCTTCGGGGGGCGGAGTTCCCTCTGGAGCCCGATTCCGCAGCGGCAGAAATCGGGCCTCCGAAGCGGGGGTTTACCCGCCCCCCGCCCCCACTTGGCAGCCCTACGTGGCTGGCAGTGGTGTGGTCCTCCGAATTCTGCCTTCTCTGATAAGCCTAGGGCGGTCTTTCTCTGACTTGAGCACTACAGCTTAAATGGAAGCTCTGCACCCAAATGCTCATATCTCCAGTTTAAAACTGGTCTGCTAGAAAGATGCTTCTGAGCTCTCTTTCAAGCCTTTCTCTGGAAAGCGGTTGCTTTCTTTAGGCCCCGGCTGCAACTTACAACTGTGCTTACTGGAGTGAGACTTTAATTTGCTACACCATGCCAGAGTATTAATAGACAATTATTTATTGCAAATCTGAACCATTTATACTGTTTACTGAGTTGACACAATGTAAAATTTTGATCCAAATGTTAATGTGCTCATGACATTGCATAATTCTGTTCTGTGCCAAGGTCTCCTCTATCCCCCCCCCACCAGCCATTCTTCCCCCCCCCCAGCTTCTAAATGAATTGAACATGCAGTACAAGGAAATCGAATTTTTAATGGATGAATAATTTACAATCCAAAACTTGTGGCTGCCTGTGCACTTTCTCGAATGAAGGGGGGGGAATGTTGCTAATTAGAATAACAGCAAAATTAAACAAATTTAGAATAGCATTTGGACAAGCACACAGACAGAAAATGGAAATAACTCACAAAGTTCTTAAAGGGTAACTGGATAAATCTTGCTGGATATACTAGGGCATGTTTGTATTGTTTTAATCAAATATCAAAGATATTTATAACTCATACGCAGCTGAGCAGAGTGCTGATAAAAAGTAACTTATTCATAAATGACCATAGTAATTCAGATTTTCCAACCAACTTAAAAAAAAATTCTGCAATTGCCTGTCTGTAGAAGACTTCCATTCTAAGGGCTATTGAAGTGAGTCTGGGTGCTTTTTAGATGCATGCCAAAGGGCATATAAGAGTTAATACAAGTAGGAATGAATGAACCCCTAACATTTTACACTCATTTTTTGTGATCCTTCTCTGCAAATTCTCAACAACAGCAAAGCACTCTTCAGGCACTCACAGAACTTTGCAAAATAAAGGAAGTGTAAATTACAATTGTTCCCCCTCTCCTATGAACTGCTAGACAAGTCCGTTGTTCAGCTTCTGAGAGCCAGTTTGGTGTAGTGATTAAGTGTGCGGACTCTAATCTGGGAGAACCAGGCTTGATTCCCCACTCCTCCACTTGCACCTGGCTGGATGACTTTGGGCAAGCCATAGTTCTGATAAGAGCTGTCCTTGAAAAACAGCAGTTTCTGTCAGAGCTCTCTCAGCCCCATCTACCTCACAGGGTGTCTGTTGTGAGGAGGGGAAGGGAAAGGAGTTTGTAAGCTGCTCTGAGACTCAGAGTGAAGGGTGGGGTATAAATCCAATCTCCTCCTCCTCTTCTTCTTCTTCCATTTGATCAACTGACAGGACAGGAATAACAATTACTTCTCTTCCCCCCCCCTTTCCCTCCTCCTCTCCTCTCACTCCCTCCCCTCAGCAGAGGTGCCAAGAAGAATCTTTTCTATACAGTGCCATGAAGAACTACATTTCCCAGGGCCCTTTACACCTTGGATATTGCTACTGCAGCTTCCAGGTGCTCCAAGCATTGAAAGGGGGAGAAGGGCAATTTTGCTGCCCCTGCCCTGTTGCAGATAGTCTTGGAAACAATGATGAGAAAGAAGTGGTGTGAAAGGGCGAGAGGGTTTTTGGTGGAGAAAACCTCAATGTGAGTCCATGAAAGCCCAGACCTTAATTCCAAAGGGTCACCTAGGGTTGCCAGACCCCCAGACCCAGGCAGGGTCTCTTGCTTTCAGGCGCTCCTCTTCTCCCACCCAAATTATTCCCTCTTACCTCCAAGAGGCCAGAAATAGCCTAACATAGATACGTAACCTGGAAGTGACATAGGCACGTTGGGAATGTCAGGTGGTAACACTCTGGTTTTTGGGCAAAACTCTATTATTTGTAGCTAATTCTACTATAGAGTTTTGCCCAAAAACCAGAGCATCGCTGCCCAACATCCCTGATGTGCCTACATCATTTCCTGGTGACATAGGCATGTTGTGGTGCTCCTCCCCGCTCCTGAAAAGTTCCCTCTCAATCCCCGCCGGCACATCGTTAGGACCCGGCAACCCTAGGGTCACCTCATGTTCGGGTGACCACTTTTGAGCAGGGGAGTTTCAATTCTGAACTCAGTTCAGACTTCTTGTATAAAGGTTTTATTGACTCTCCTAAAAAGGAGAGGTATTTCGCTTAAAATAGAAAAATTGGGAGGGTATATAGTGGGAGAAAGAGAAAGCTGAGTGATATATTAACTGGTAAATTAAACTGTTAGTAGTGTCCAATCATTCTTCTTGGGCTTCTTCTGTGAGCAGTTAAACTTCTTTTTTCAGTCCAGTTATAGGTATTATCTATGTTAGTATGTTAGTAATGATCCTTTGAGTTTCTGTTAAAAAGCTTCTTCCGGGCGCCTTCAGAACCGTTTCTATGCGTGCTGGTTTCTTTTTCACTCCCGTTGACGTGGAGGAGCTTCATCTGTTTTCTTCTCCTTCCGGCTTTTTTTCCCCATCCTCCTTCGGGTCGCTATTAACACTTTCAGTTCATATGCTATAAATTCTCTTTCTTTCTTGCCATTTCAGGAGAGTTCCAGCTTTGAGAATGGTATTTAAATTCGATTTCGCTTTTATACGCTCCCAATCTTTCCGCTGAAACCTCCTCCGCAACTGTTGACTTTTAAAAGCGCTTGCCAGGCACTTTCTCGCTGTCACAGTTCAACTTTTCTCCTTTCACAATTCCCCATCAGATTCACAGCAATAAACAGTCCAGGCAGTAAGCAGCCGGCTCTCACCCATAAGCAAACGCCCAGATCGGAAGTTCCTCCCTTCTTCTCCGCTTGTCTTTACCCAGCTCCGACATCTTGTCTTTTTGTTTACTTTTAATAAAGTTCTTAAAGCGCGCTTCAGAGAAACAAAACTTTTTCATGCTTCGTT
The DNA here is from genome assembly GCF_001447785.1 of Gekko japonicus. NCBI lineage: Eukaryota > Metazoa > Chordata > Lepidosauria > Squamata > Gekkonidae > Gekko > Gekko japonicus. Next base: position 174,981 of record NW_015176496.1, on the reverse strand, counting down.
TCAAATACATCAAAGGAAATCACTACTATCCGCTCAGTCCATTCCCCCCCTCCTTTACTTTCTCGCTTATGAAGTTAGAGGATCAACCTCCTTGTCTTTTTCGCTGGGGGGGGAAGCGCTTTTAGTTCTTTTTCTCTGCATTTTGACAACTCACAGTTAAGCCGATGTTTTCCTTTTCCATTTTTTTGGATAGTCGCTTTATCACTCGGTGACGTCTGGTGGCTCCGCTAAACCCCGTAAAACGGGGTCGCTCACGCAGCAAGGTCCATTGGGGCAGGACATGGCGGGAGCCTCGGTCTCCGACCTCTCGGCCGAAAGGGAGACTCCCCCCTAGTGCGCCCCAAAGCGCCCTGGATCCAAGCTCCTCTCTTCCTGAGGTGCTCGTTCGGGTCTCCGCTTGCGCGGATTCCCTCCTCCACCGCAGGCGGATGAGACGCCCTCGGGAGCGACCCGAGGATGCGTCCGCCATTCGCAGGAGCCAAACCGGAAGCCTCTGAACTCAGTTCAGACTTAAGAGCTACAACCTGGGACCTAAGGCTGGCAGCCTGCCAAAATGCAGCTTACTTTCTGCCCATTTCTTTCTGCTGTGAATATTACCATAAATAATATCTATTCTCGAGATGCTGCAAATTTCTCCACAAACAAGATCAGCTATTAAACTCACTGTGTTCAAAGGTGGTAATTGGATGTAACCAGGGCTGGCTCACCCGCTAGGCGAACTAGGCATTCGCCTGGAGTGCGGGCCGGCCCTTAGGGTGCCAAATTGCTCTCCTGCAGGGCGCTAGCGCCGAACTGTGCCTCCCCCCTCCACGCCCTCCCTGCCACTGCCACTGGGATCGCCACCAGTGGCTCTCCTGCAGGGAGCTGGCGGTGGCAGTGGAGGAGGAGGCAGTGGCGGAGGAGGGCCGGGGATCTGTGCTCTCCCTCTGGGTGCCATCTCGCCGCTTGGCCCCCTGGCTCCGGTTGATGTTGGCGCGGGCTCGCACCGTCAGCAGCACCTCCTCACCCCACTGCCCCACACCCGGGATGTCCTCAGCAGCTGGAGCGGCTGCGGCGGAGCCGGGGGGATCCCACAGGTGGCTTTTCAAGCCGGGTGTCAGTGGGCCAAACAGCCCCTGGACGGACGAGGGCTCTTAAAACTCTTCGACATCCCCCCCAGGTCTCTGGGTGACGCTCACCTGCAGGGGCAATGGTGGCGCCCTCCCCCTGGTTTCTAGGCCCCACCGGGAGGTTGGCATCGCCTGGGGGGCCCGGGCACCCAAGCTGGCCTCGCCTAGGGCTCAGTAACACCTCGGGCCAGCCCTGGATGTAACCCAGTTTTTGAGTCAAGTTTGTTCTCCCCTCCCTGTGTCTTACGGTAATCAGATGTGAGCCAATCACTCAGTCTGTTCATTTTGTGCTGAGCATCCACGAACCAGTTTGCATCAGGGTTCCTCAAAAGTGCACATGCACAAAGATGCTGCCAATTCAAACTGATCTACAGCCATTAGCATCACGGAGGACTACTTAGCTGAACACTGAAGGGTAGGTTTTTATTAATACTGCATTTATTTATGACTGATTTATATGATTTGTGAGTGATCAAATTGTCTATTTAAACGGTTGCCTGCTGAGCAGAGCGGTTACACAGCAAGTATGGGGTGGGTAGTGGGACTCAATTGGGCTGGGCCAGAACATGCATACACAAAAAAGACAATAATGCTGTAGGGTATGGTTAGTAAGGAATACACTGAAACAACCTGGTAAACATTCACAAACAGATCAACGAACTATCAAACTGATGGCTGAAAAATCAGGTCTCTGTCTGCAACTGGTGACCAGGACACAAACTGAACAAGTGGTTGTTCAAGCATCCCTGATGTATTCTCAGAAAACCCAGTTCTGCACTAATACAAGATTTTAGGGTGAAAACAAGTATTATTTTAAGGTCTCTGAACTTTACGGTTGTGGTCTTTATATGCTCAGGGAAATGCTGATTGCTATTTTAAGAACATAAGAACATAAGAGAGGCCAATGGCCCATCCAGTCCAACACTCTGTCACACAGTGGCCAAAAATACCAGGTGCCATCAGGAGGTCCAGCAGTGGGGCCAGGACACTAGGAGAACCTCCCTTTGGGGTCAGGAAGCCCTCACTTTGGGGCTAGGAAGCAATTTTCTCCAGGTCAGTTTGGCCAGGGATCCTGGAGGGTTTTTTGCCATCTTCTGGGCATGGAGCAGGGGTCACTGGGGGTTTCGGGGGGAGGTACTTGTGAATTTCCTGCATTGTGGAGGGGGTTGGACTAGATGATCCTGGAGGTCCCTTCCAACTCTATGATTCTATGAAGGAACTGCTCCCTTGAATCTGAGTGCTGGACTCTACAAAGAAGTATACAACAACCACTAAAAAGGCTAATTATTAAGAATCCTGGTAGCTATTCATAAGGAGCTGCGGTGGCTCAAGTGGTTAAGACGCTGAACTGCAGGCTGTGGAAGGTCAGTAGTTCAGCAGTTCGAGCCCCGAGTGTGCCACATGACAGAGTGAGCTCCCGTCTCTAGTTCCAGCTCCTGCCACCCTAGCAGTTCGAAAGCAAGAAACTGCAAGTAGATAAATAGGTACCGCTTTGGTGGGAAGGTAACAGCTTTCCATGCGCCTTGGTGTTCATTCATGCCGGCCACAGGACCACGGAAACGTCTTCGGACAGCGCTGGCTCTTCGGCTTGGAAACGGAGATGAGCACCGCACCCCTAGAGTCGGATTCGACTGGCTTTCGAGCAAGGGAACCTTTACCTTTACCTTTTTAGCTATTCAGAAAATGTTGCTCAGGGAAGGTACTGATTCAGTACCTATGTTACACAGCTCCTTTGCTTTTGAGACTCAGAGCCAGGAACTCACTGGCTGGCTGGCACTGGGGCTCACCGTAATTGATAGGGGGCACCACCCCTAAAGCTCCACTGCTGGCTACAGCCCTGGTACTGAGTCTCAAAAGCAAAGGAGCTGTGTAACATAGGATGAAGCTGGGGAGTGTTACTGAGCTTAAGCTTAGGCAGATATATCTCAGAGTCTCCAAACTTGTTGAACTTGTCGGCACTTCTGTATGCAAGAGCAGTAGACACCACCGCAAAATGGCTGTCATAGGAGGTGGGACCAATAACAAAGAGGCTTCCATGAGGAGGCAACCACAAAATGTTTGTTTATTTATTTAAAACATTTCTGTGCCACCTTTCCATCCAAATATGGTCCCCAAGGCGGTGAACACCAAAACATGGGAACATTTCAACTTTAAAACCAATGTTTGGAATTTCTAAGCCAGGCATTCTCCTATAATGGAACCATCTCTGAACCAGCTTCTCCCTGGAGGTCTTCTGAAGAACCTTCAATGAAGTAAAGGAAAGCCAGGATCAGCCCTTTGCTTTAGGAAAGAAATACTTTAGGGAAGAAGCAAGTGGGCACCAGAAAATACATCAGTAGTCACTATGGCACCTATTTATTTATTTATTTATTTTTCTATTTTTATCCCACCCTCCTGACAAGTGGGCTCAGGGCAGGTTACAATCACAAGGTAACAATATAATTTAAGATAATTAAAACCATGTTTCTGTTCAAACCCAACCAAACACAGTCAGGGTGGATTCACCTCGACAATGATGCTCAGCTTGGGCTGGTTCCATTTGGCCAGCATTGTCAGGGGGGGAGGACGAGATAGATTTGGATGTCCATTGCCTGATCTGAAAGCCCAGAGGAACAGCTCTGTCTTATAGGCCCTGTGGAATTGTAACAAATCCCACAGAGCCCTGATCTCAAGAGGGAGCTTGTTCCACCAGGCTGGGGCCAGGACAGAAAAAGCTCTGGTCCTAGTCAAGGCCAGACGGACATCTTTGGGGCCAGGGATAACCAGAAGATGTTGATCAATTGAGTGCAACGCTCTGGGAGGGACATATGGGGAGAGGCAGTCCTTAAGATATGCAGGTCCCTGGCTGCATAGGGTTTTGAAGGCTAACACCAAGACCTTGAACTGGATCCGGTACACTATGGGCAGCTAGTACAGTTGGCGAAGCAGCAGCTGAACGTGAGTCTGCACAGGTGTCACTGTCAGCACACATGCTACCACATTCTTTACTAGATAGGGTTGCCAGGTCTGGGTTGGAAAATACCTGGAGACTTTGGGAGTGGGGCCAAGAGAGGGTGAGGTTTGGGGAGGGGCCTCAGCATAGTACAATGCCATAAAGCCCATCCTACAAAGCAGCCATTTTCTCCAGGGGGAATGATCTCTATCAGCTGGAGATCAGTTGTAATAGCAGGAGATCCCCAGGCCTCACCTGGAGGCTGACAGCCCTGTTACTAGATGCAATTTCCGGGTCAGGTTCAAGGGCAGTCCCATGTAGAGCAAGCACCACATTGGGCACCACATTGAGGATCACTGCTTTATAGGCTTCCCAAGTCCCCCTGGGGGGCGGGGCAACCCCTGCCCCAGAGGCCCGTTCCTCGCCGCCGGCGGATTGGGCCCCGGAGGGAACCCCACCCCGGCGTGCGCGTCACCAGGAAGTGACATTATGACGCCGGGCACGCTCCCCAACGTGCCCAGCGTCGTAACATCACTTCCTGGTGATGTGAGTGACGTGCGTGCGCTCCAGCCGCGGACCGGGAGTCCCCCGGTAAGTACATTTTTCGACTTGGCAACCCTACTGCTTTATGTCCTCTTGCTGAGCCTTCTCAGCACAGATTTCTTGTAAGCAAGGAAAAGTAAGGTGTGGCTTATAACTAGTGTGAGATTGGCCAAACAATGGCAAATCCAGTTGGGCAGCCTTTCATGAAATCCACACAAGGGTCTTTGTATGAGAGAGACTTCTGATGTTTGTCAATACACACTACTAGCCAAATCAATGCATTATGCCTGGTGCCTTCCTTTCAGGGTCTGGGTACAATGCAGTATACAGGAACAACAGAGAGTGATGCTTGACAAAGTACGTATACGAGCAAGAGAGCAAACTATTTAAAATAATATGAACACCAAAAACACCAAGCTGGCACTTTCAGAACATTGATGCTATAGACAGAAAAAGAATTTTAACAATGCTGCACATTTATGGATTTTGGATCCATAAAACGGATTTGCATAATATGAAATCACATTCACAAATGTGCAGTCAAAGCTCTTGCAAAAATAGTTACTGCTCATCTGGCACAAATGGTTGCCTTAATTTGAACTCTTTCAGATACAGGGTAAAATAATAGAATTACTTTAATATTGCAAAAGGACCTCGTAATTCAATGGTGGTGAAGCCCCTGAAAAGGCTCCAAAGGGGCACTCAAAAACTCTTCCAGTTCAGTGGTACGTTGTTATTTAAACTGATTTGTATGCAAAGATTAGAGACCAATCCTAAACCGGTTTATGTACAATCCTAAACAGATCTATTCAATGGAGCTTACTCCCGGGAGCATGGTGTTATGATTGTGCTGTTAATCTGGGCCAAGATGTAGAGATCCAGATTGAATTCCAGCTCTAGAGATTTCACAGGGATGCCAGCCTCCAGGTGGGACCTGGGGATCCCCAGAATTACTGCTCTTATTGCCTCTATACAATAGTATTGTTTCTGGAAGACCTGAAGGAGCAGCAGATATTCCACAATGAACTGAATATGGCCCTGGGATTCCAGTCAGTGATCTCAGCACCAGAATAATTGCATCCTAAATACTGCAGCTGTTGTTTTTTTCAGTATGAGTCATGACAACCTCCATCTTATGGGCCCATTCCTGAAGAGGGAAGGCACACTCAGTTGAGCCCCTTCCACCAGGAAAGAGACGGGTACTTCATTTATGAAACCTTCCACACACAACCCCCCCCCAATATTATTTAATGGCCATATTAAGCAGGGCTTTTTTTGTAGAAAAAGCCCAGCAGGAACTCATTAGCATAATAGGCCATACCCAACAGCAGGAACTCATTAGCATATTAGGCCACACCCTGATAGCACAGCTCATTTTCATATTAGGCCACACCCCCATGTTACCAGAAGTGTGGTCATCCAGCCACACCCACCTTTTACTTCTTATTCTCTTTACCTTGTTTGTTGTCAAAAACCAGGGCTTTTTGCATGTTAGGCCACACACCCCTAATTGTAGCCAATCCGAATGAGTTGCTGCTATTGGGTGTGGCCTATTATGCTAATGAGTTTCTGCTGGGCGTGGACAACTCGGGAGCCAGCCGGAACTCCGTTCCTGTGCGTTCCTGCCCAAAAATAGCCCTGATATTAAGTAAGCAAAGCGTCATTAAAAGAATTCAGAGGTAGCATGTTTGGAAGGCCCGCAACCTATTTGAGCTAATTTATGGTGATGGTGGGATCCCAAAAAGAAGTGGAATGGGAGAAAAGAAAGCTGTTTAGTATTTTCTGTCCCTAAGCCAGGAAAGGGCATTGTCCACATAACCACTTAGTAACAACCATGGTTGGTGATATATAAGGTAAGAACCAGTCATAGGCTGGGTTGCTATGAATAGAAAGGAGGAGGAATTGTGCTGAGTTTCTGTATCAGCAGGGGCTACTGTAAGCTCTTGGAGGATTGGCTACATTAGGGGTGTGTTGCCTAATATGCAAAGGAGTTCCTGCTACAAAAAGAGCCCTGCAAGGATTTACAGGATCATTATTTAAAAGCCGTTTTGCTTGCTGCCAAAGAGTACTCCACATTTGCTGCTATTCATAATTCTGATAGCAACAGCAGCGTGTCTTGCTGAGCACCGCCCAGGGAGGAGATCGTGGTGGTTTGCTTTCTGATGAAGACAGAAGGTAAGAGTCACACATAAAAGTGGCTCTTGACAAATATACAGCTTCAGTTATGACATGGTTACACAGCTCCGTAACAGTGAATCATTCAGACGGCTTGCAGTCGAAGTTATGTGGCAGGCAGGGACATTAAAAAGTTGTTGGCATGAATGGCTGGGATTGTTCCACTTGCACAAGCTACCGTGATCCTAGCGGCCTCTCCCTCTGCAATTGCCTTGTGGAGGTAGAGCCTTGTAAACGAGATTCCATTGCATCATTTGAATACCTTTTTTTGGGGGGGGGAGTAAAAAATACTTTTTGGCTGGCAGGCTAAATAATATTTTCTTTGGCCCAGATTTCATTCCTGTTTGTCTTCCACTGGTTCATTAAGAAAGTAGTTGGTATAGAAGTTAGATGGGCCACAAGAGATCCATGATAAAGATCTCTTGCAGTTTTTAAAAAGCTAATTAAGGATCCTCTCAGGTTTCTTCCATGAAGTAAAATGGGCTTCCAAAACTATAGTTAGCTCTTCAGGGAGGAAGTGAAATAGACACAAACACCATACCTGTCTTGAACCCTTTATAGACCTACTTGGAACTTCAGAGAGGTAATTTGGGATGCCAGCTTCAAACCCCCCCCCCAGAATTACAGCTCATCTCCAGATGACAGAGATCAGTTCCCCTAGAGAGTATGGATGCTTTGGAGGGTGCACTCTGTAAATAATCAGGAAACCCAAATTTATTCAACATTTAAACATCTTCTCTCTTCACTCGCGGAGGCATGCTGCCACCACAGCACAACTTGGGGAGTGAAAGGAAGTCATTCGAGTGAAGCGAATGCCTTCTCCAAGCTGTGCTGCTGCCGACTCAGCAATATAGCTGGCCCGAATAAAAGCCGAATAATATTGGCTTTTATTTGGGCCAGCTATATCAGTAGCCGAATCAGATTGTCTAATGTGCATTTGGCTGAATAAATACCAGAGAGATACTAATAAGATTTCTGGGGTATTTATTTGGTTCGGTTTATACCGAACACACACTCCTAACAGGCACCTTGTGAGGTAGGTGGGGCTGAAAGAGTTCTGAGGGAACTGTGACTGGCCCAGGTTCACCCAGCAGGCTTCATGTGGAAGAGTGGGCAATCAAACCTGGTTCTCCAGATTAGAGTCCACTGCTGTTAACTACTACACTATGCTGGCTCTTAAATCTAGAGGACTTAAAGGAATGCAAGAGTTCCCCTCACTCTGTCCCCTTCTCTTCCAGGGTGTGTGTGTGTGTGTGTGTACATGCCTGTGCATGTTTATACATGGATGCATAAAAGAGTGTCACTCTTAGTGGGGAACCCCTGGAGGACATCTTGCCCTGGCCAAACCTGGTGGAAATACTAATATGGGAACTAAAGAAAAGTAGGAGGAAAATGTGGTGGTGGTGAATGGGGAAACTCTCAGTAATTTACAAGGCACCAGGTAGGAGGCATTCTTCATTCTTGGGGTAATGTCTTTGGTATGTCTACTCACTAAACTGGATAACCCAGGCTAGCCCAATCTCATCAGATCTGGGAAACTAGGCGCAGAATTTGGATGGGAGACCTCTGAGGAAGTCCAAGGTCACTATGCAGAGGCAGGCAATGGCAAACTGCCTCTCCTTGTCTCTTGCCTTGAAAAACCCTATCAACTGTAACTTGATGGTACTTTCTACCACCCACCCATGTCTAATAACTACCCAGCTCTTATTTTGCTGAGGTGAACTAAACTCTGCTTACAACAACAAATAACTGGAAGAGGGTCCCCCCCTCTTTTCATTCAAGCACGCTTTATATCAAGGCAGACAGTTACATCCAGGTGCATCTTGCTGCATTTGTCAGTGCCAGGGAAAGCAACCCTTCTGCAGAATACACACAAAGGGGGTGGGGGAGGATTCCCCTCACTTCCTCCTCTAAAGATTCATCAGATTTGAATTTATTTACACAAAAGATGGCATTCCCAATTGCAGCTGCAAAATTCCCTGCAGTTTCTGACTATTGCTAATCAAACACCTTTACAATGAGGTCTTTTAAAGGGCACTGTTTTAAACAGAGAGCCAGATTCTATGCTTAATGTTTGCTCACACTGGTTACTAAAATGGGATGCATTTTTGAAGAGTCTAGAAACTTCAAAAGCTCCATTCCAGATCCAAGAATGCCAAATGCTGCAGTAACAGGGCATATCAAACTCTTTTGCTTAAACTAATACATACCCCATGTACAAAAAAATGTTAAACAAAAAAATTAGTGCTGTGTAGCAAGTGAAGAGCTTTCCATAGAAAGCTCCCCTTGATTTCGCTCAAAAGGGGAGCAAAAGGGCTCAACCAAAGAGAATGTGGACAAGGCTGTTCCAGAAAGCATTGCCCTCACTGTCCACTGACTTTGTTTGCCCTTAGAGCCATCATTTCATAACTTAAGCTGATTGGCTGCATAGCATCATGACATCATCGTATTCTGGGTAGCATCAACCATGTGGTTATTCCAGAAAGAACATTCCTAAATATGGGCACTGAAGCAGCAGCAGACCAAGGAGGGAAAATGGCAGTAGCAATGGGATGGGGGATTGTGGGAATTATCTCAGCCCCTGCCAAAAAAGAAAATGGATGAACATTCATTACGAACCTTCAAAAACAAAAGCTATTGCTTTTTATTGTGCCTGATTTTAAACCACAGTTCATTAGTCTAAATAAGGCATTTCACTCCTAGTGACAATGCGATGAGAGATAAACCTTTATTCTATCTATTTATCATCCTCTGTGGATGGTTAGCTCTGCACAGTGTCGTATAGCATATCTGAGGACCAAGTGTTTAGTTCAAAACATTTAAAGGCCGCCTTTCCACGGCAAATGCCTGAGGCACTTCATAACAATAAAACCCAATGAAAACCATCCATATAACAATATAATCCAAAGTATCATGCAGACCCACCAAGCCCACTTAAATCTAATTACAACTTTAAAAGTAGCAGTAAAGAGACAATAACTAAAAACACCCCAACACGTTAGGTTAGAACATTCCGATCTGATTTCCCAGTGTATTTCTTGATCCTAAAATGCATCTAAAGAGGAGTGATACTGGGCTCAAAACTATGAGACAGGGCAAGTGAAGGATAATGTCCACCCTCCCTTGTACTTAGGGTTGCCAAGTCCCCCCCTGGCCATTTGTGGGGGTTGGGGAGGTAGGGTTGCTAGATCCAGGTTGAGAGACTCCTGGAGATTTGGGGATGGAGCCTGGGGAGGACAGGGACCTCAGTGGGGTACAATGCCATGGAGTCCACCATCCAAAGCATCCATTTTCTCCAGGGGAACTGATCTCTCTAATGTGCAGATGATCCTTAATTTCAGGAGATCCTCATGTCCCACTGGGAGGCTGGCATCCCTACTTGTACCCCTTTGGTGTAGTGGTTAAGTGCACGGACTCTAATCTGGGAGAACCAGGTTTGATTCCCCACTCCTTCACTTGCAGCTGCTGGATGACCTTGGGCAAGCCATAGTTTTGTCAGAGCTGTCCTTGAAAGAGCAGTTCTCTCAGAGCTCTCTCAGCCCCACCTACCTCACAGGGTGTCTGTTGTGGGGAGGGGAAAGGAAAGGAGTTTGTAAGCTGCTCTGAGACTCCAAGTGAAGGGCGAGGTATAAATCCAATCTCCTCCTCCTCCTCTCCTCCTCCTCCTTCTCTATTTGAATAGCTACCTGGGGTGCAGTTAGGGGGGGAAAGACAGGTACCCTGTCTTTGCTTGTCTTTTTTCCCCTGTACTAAGGCTAATTGTAGCAGGAGAGACTCCAAGTGACAGGTGGGGTATAAATCCAATCTCCTCCTCCTTCTTCTCTATTTGAATAGCTACCTGGGGTACAGTTAGGGGGGGAAAGACAGGTACCCTGTCTTTGCTTGTCTTTTTTTTCTGTCCTAAGGCTAATTGTAGCAGGAAGGGCAGTTCCACCCAGAAAGAAATAATGCAGAGAGAAAGAATTCATCTCCCGAATATCTAGAGTTGCATGGTATCAGTCTAGAAGGTGGGCAGGACCACCTTTGCAGTAAGTGCTTTTGAAAGGAGAGAAAAGGGCAAGACTAAGTGTCATGGCTCAGGTGGGGTGTCACCTGACACTGCCACCACTCTGGTTCCAGGCTCCCTTGAGAAGGCCCAGAGCACCCTCCCAAGACCTTTAGACCTCCCTTTTGGTCGAACAATAGGCATGAAAACCAGGCAGAGTGAACAATGAAAATAGTTTATTTTATAGGAGGTCAAACAACAAGGTGCAGAAATATAACGGTAAGTGGGTGAAAAGAAAAGAAATCAAATGCCCTAACTAAATATATACTGTCCCTAGCTCACTTTTCCAAGTGACACTAGACTATTCACCCTTCCCTCAGGATGAGGGTTTCTTCCTGCAGCAGCCTTCCTTCCGGCTCTGCCCTCTGGAAGAAAGAACAGCTTTTCCTGCTGCTCCAAATCTTTTATTCCAAGCCCTCCTCTTTTCCTATTGGTCAATTTTGGTTCCAAAACCTCCCAGGGGCTTCTGGGAATTGTAGGCCTAGCCTCACCTACTGCTAGCCAGGCTCCCTGGGCCTAGTAGGCCTCTGGTGGCACAGCCCAGATCATGACACTAAGGCAAAACCAGTTTCAGTTGTGAATACGAACAGGTCAGCTCCTAACAACTCCCTGATCCAAACCACTACCACCAACCCTGGTCAGCTTCTTTTTAGGATTGGGGGGAGGGGGGATGATGTGAGATTCAGTCATGAATTTCCAATGTAATATGCAGTTTGGTCTGAGTCAGCTTTGAAGTCTCCTTCTCCAACCCATCCAGGAGAGGAGGTTTTGGGTTGAGGTGTCACCAATATGCAGTTGATACCCAGTTCTACCTTTCTGTTCCACCCAAGGATGCTGTTGATGTTCTGAAGCAGTGCTTGGAGTCAGTAATGGGCTGGATGAGGATGAATAAAGTGAAACTTAATCCTGACAAGACAGAGGTTCTCTGGGTTTGTAGAAAGGCACATCTGGGACCTGAGATCTCCCCTGTCTTGGATGGTTTATACTCCCCCTGAAAAGCCAGGTTTGTAGCTTGGGAGTGCTACTTGACACAGGGGTCACCTCAGAAAATCAGGTGGTTGTGATGGTTCAGAATGCTTTTGCCCAGCTTTGGCTGGTACATCCACTGCATCCATTTCTGGGTCAGTCAGATCTAAACACAGTGATCCATGCCTTAGTTACAGCTAGACTGAACTATTGCGGTGTGCTCTACTTGGGGCTACCCTTGAAGAGGGTTCAGAAGGCTGCAGCTAGTGCAGAACACTGCAGCTAGACTGCTGGTTGGGACCAGCTTTTGGGAGCGTATGGCCCCAATAAATAAATAGATACCCTCTGTAGCATCTGTGCATGACAAGTGACTAGCCTTTCCCTGCTCCTTATCAGTCTAATTTAGGCCCCGTTCACACTGGGGGAAAAGGTGCGGCTGAAGTGCGGCTTTTTTGAGCCGCATCAAAAGAGACGCGTGGCGGCAGGATCAGACAGATCCCCCGAGCCGCCGCGCAGTTGCTCCCCAGCAGGATCAGATGCGGGGGGGCACAGATTGGTGAGCGAGGCAGCTCGCTGCGCATGTGCGCGCCTGCGCAATTTGGCCGGGCTGCCGGAGACGGGCACGCCGGCGATCCCACGGTTGCCCCTGCTGTGGATTTTCAGGTAGGTAGTAGTGTTTTGTAGGGGGGGGGTTGATCCGCATCTTTGGCTGGAAGAGACAGATCGGGGACGGGTGCGCGCCGCTTCCCAGATGTTGCGGTGGGATCACGCCCGCTTGATGCGCCCCTGATCCGTCCCTCTTGCGGATCAAAGCCTCCCGTTTGACTGGGGCCATAGATAAGTAATTGATTCCACTAAAAGAGGCTCCCATTATCTTAATGTACGTCCTGGGAAGACACAACCTTCTTTCCTTCTCCAAACCATGGTCCTTTCCGCGTTTGCCTGCCACTCCGGATTTTCTCAGTGTTTGAGTCGAAGCAATTTAAGTACACAGCAAAACAGCATCCAATAACCTGGGGCAGCAGCAGGCTGAAACTTGGCTGACCACTGAAGGGAGGTAATGTAATGTGGAATGGGGGAAAAACCCAGAATAAAAAGAAGGTTGAGCTCGATTTTAGTGCAGAAGGGGGGGGGACCTGGATCAAAAAGAAGGTTGAATTAGTTTTTAGTGCAGAATTGCTTGGAAGACACCGTGGTGAACATGGATTAAAAGGAGAATGCAGAAAGAAGAAGAAGAAGAGGAGGAGGAGATTGGATTTATACCCTGCCCTTCACTACCCAAGAGAGTCTCAGAGCCCCTTACAAACTCCTTTCCCTTCCCCTCCTCACAACAGACACCCTGTGAGGTAGGTGGGGCTGAGAGAGCTCTGACAGAAACTGCTCTTCAAGAAGAGCTGTGCCAGAACTATGGCTTGCCCAAGGTCATCCATCAGGTGCAAGTGGAGGAGTGGGGAATCAAACCCGGTTCTCCGAGATTAGAGTCTGCGCGCTTATCCACTACACCAAAGGGCCCATGCTAAGGAAAAGGAGGGAAAACAAGCATCCCTAGGAGTACAGTGAACTGGGGCTACACAGACTTCCTCTTCCACAGTTTTCTCAGTTGATTCCCAGATGGCTAAAAAAAACCCAGTGACTGATCCAGAGGACCCTGCCCTTCACTCTGGTCTAGCTACATTTGCCCTCGGGGATTTATTTTATTTACTTAAGCTTATTTATAGCCTGGCTTTCTGGCTGAGGCTTGGCAGATTGCAAAATAGAAAATCAATTCAAACAAACAGCAAAGACCTCCAATAAACAATGCAGTGGAGCTAGGATTACAGAAAGAGAAAATAATGCAAACATAACAAACAAAAATGTCTACGGGCGGCCAAAACTGTCGAAGGCTTGACATACCTTAGTGGGGAAAGGGGCTTACAAAGGCAAGGGGCAAATTGTCATAAAAGGGAGGTTAGAAGTGCAATAAACATTGCAAGAAACAACAATGCTGCTCTTTATAGAGGTGACCTCCTGAACTATTACATTACACAAAGATCTAACCCCTTCATAAAAATGCCCTCCTGGTCAGTTCTGTTTTGCATAGGTCTGCCAGGTTGCCTGCGGCTGCCAGGCAACCTCCCACCCCTGCTTCCCCAGACCTTGCACTTGCTCAGTGAAGCCGTGGGAGCAACACCAGGGCTGCTAGCCTCCATCCAGCACCTGGGGGGTCTCCTGCTATTACAACTGATCTCCAGACAACCAAAATCAGTTCTCCTAGAGAAAGTGGCTGCTTTGGAGGGTAGACTCTATGGCATTGTAACTGCTGAGGTCCCTCCCCTCCCCAAACCCCACCCTTCCCAGGCTCTCCCCCCCCCTCAGATCTCTGGGTATTTTCCAACCCAGAGCTGGCAACTCTAAGTGCAAAGCAGAGGGGGGGAAACGGTGTTGCACGACACTGTGCCATCACTTCTGGGCGAGTACCCAGAAATGACATCCCAGTACAGTGTGATGCTCCAGGAATTCCTCAGATCTCTATAGTTTTTACCATAGAGTTTGGGTACAAATCCTAGAACATCAAGCAACACAGTTCCCTCACTCTCTGCCCCCAAATGCTCCAAATCCCCCCCATATTTTCCTACTTTGCACCTTCTATGAAGTGACAGAGGTGCGTGGGGGGGCTTCCTGACTTCCAGGGTCAGATCAACTCTAGTGTCTTACCCCCCCCCCCCATTACATAATCCCTTGTTGGTTGGGATCAATCAAAGAATAAGAGAATGAAGTAAGGAACATAAAATGGCAGCAAAGCCATTTTACTCAGGGAACAAGGGCAGCAAAGAGGGCTTTAAAAAAGAAGAGAAAATTCACACATTTGCCTCTCAGGAAATGTTTCGACCCTCTTAACAACAAGAATTTTTTTTGCAGCCTGTAAATGAACTCTTTACAGCCATGATCTAGTGATTATGTGCAGATCTGGGGATGCCCGTCTTCCTTCCCCCTCAACCCCAAGAATTTTTTTCTTTCTTTACAAGGGGATGATTCCATCCTCACGAGATGCGCACACGCAGCACTACCCACCTTTTGAGGTAAATGGGGAAGCCTCAGCACACATTGGAATGCCATGTATTTTTCACAGCACACATGGGTTTCTGTCTGTAAATCAGTATGTGCATGCATACACTTGAGGACTACTTTATTTCTGACCGAAATAAATAGCAGGCTGCGCAAGAGCGTTCCCCTTCTTCACTGCACAAAGGCGATAGAGTTCTGCACAACCATCACAGTATTGAAATGCAATAAGCTTAGCTCTACCAGATGGTACCCTGTACAGTGCCTGAAATAAAATGGAGAATTAGGGCGCCCTAAGGTGTGCACCAGGAAAGCAATTACACGAAATAAATGGGCCTCAGACCTAGATGATGCTCAAGTATGCTACACAGGAGACAGATAGTACATCTGGTGAACAGGTTTTATCACACACTGGAAAGCTATAAAGCAGACTGTTGCTTTTCAGACCTTGGTTTCTCAAAGATGTTTTACCTGGGCCAGTATTTGGAGTTGTTTATTTTTAAGGGTGACGTAATCTCAATGATGTGTTTTTCAAAGCTTCCATTTCTCGGAAAGGATGATCGGATGAGAGGCATTTCTTTGGACAAAATACTCCTGCTGCAGCATTGTGTTTTTATTTAATATAGCATTCTGCTGATATGATTTTAGTAATGGGATTATACTTATCAGAGGGCCCCATTTTAGACAAGGTTTGCAGCATTAACTCTTGCCTGCTCGCTTCACTGCAAGGCTTCACTGTAATCTAAAACAAATCCATGATATATATATATATTCCCCCCTGCTTGTGTCCAGTTTATGCTAAAAATATTTGTTTTTCTTAAAGCAGTGCTTTATTATTAAAATACATTGCTTAATATCATTTTTAAAATTCCAACAAGAAAAAAGCATTAAAAAGTACAAATCCAGGTGTAAGAATAATTTTAAAAATACCCAGAGATGCAGTTCACATGTCACTGAGGTAAAAACTGTTACTAATGGATCTCAATTTTACCTCAGATCCCTGGTTATTTTCCAGCTGTAAAGGACAGGTTATTACTGAAAAACACACAGGTTTATATTCATATCCTGCCTTTCTTATTCATTGACCGTTAAGGAAGCTAAGAAAAAAATGAGTATACAAATACAAAAATTTAGAATAACTTTTTTTTTTTTGCTGTCAAGTTGCCGCTGACTTATGGCAACCCCACAGGGTTTTCAAGACAAGAGACGTTCAGAAACTGTTTGCCTGCTTCTGCATTATAACCCAGTACTTCTTTGCTGGTCTCCTATCCAAGTACTAATTAGGGCCGACCCTGCTTAGCTTGCAAGATCTGAGGAGAGGCAGTTTCCGCAGTACATCCTTACCTCTCTGAAGCTCCACAGGAAATGCTGAGAGTCTGCAGCACTACTTCTGCAGTAGGGGCTTTCCCATGGTATTTCCTTTGCTTATAGTGAGTCCCCACACATGCTCAGGGAAGACTGAACATAAGTGAATCCCTCCTCCCCAGAAAAGATTTACTATTACATCGGTTTGTGCTGCATTCTTCACAGTAAAATGTGAAATCCTTTTAAATAAAACGTGTACAATGAGAACTAATGTTGGAACGCAATATAAGTAGCGTAAATAACACGATTGCCTTGAACTATTTTTAAAAAAAGAAAAGAAAAGAAATGGAAACAATAAGCTAATTAACCGGAAACTGTTCTCCGGACCGGTAATGTGGGATTGGAGGGTGGGACATGCAAATATGGAGGGGAGGGGAGGGTGGACCTAGGGTTGAAAAACACTGGATGTGAAAGATTTCCCCACTAGGTTGACATGGGTTCAATGCTGGGATTACAAAAACTTCCCAGAAACAGCATTTGGATGCCATGTGGCAAGAGGGGGGAGTGCATTTTTACATCTGGGAGGACAAAATCAGCTGCAGAAACTGGGAAAGCCATGGATGAATAGAAGTGCAGGTGTGGGGAAATTTGACACTGTGGAATAGGTCCCTGCTTAGCTTGCAAGAACTGAGGAGATCAGGCTAGCCTGGGCTATCCAGGTCAGGGTACAATAACCATATATGAAACCACTGAAACAGAAAACAACCCCGTCCATCATCCATTGAAACCATGGGACAAGAAACGTTTCTGCAGAGCATCTAAAAAAACCCGTTAATACTCTATGAGTGTCCCCAAGGACAATATTCCATCGTTTGGATACAATCAATGGAAAATACCTCTGGTCACCATCTGCTG